>NW_024879780.1:0-74127 GCF_900700415.2 Clupea harengus | reverse complement strand
TTTTTTTTTGTCATCGCTATTCTCCATATTCCTAAAAACTGTCTGTAACGAGATCTCAGAAAAAGATAATACCGGCCAACATCTCCATGAGGCAGGAAGCCGGTTAGCATACTCAACACATCAGACAATAGACATTTGGTATTGGGTGTGAAAGACTGCAGACAGCTTAATCTCAGACAAAAGCAGGTTTGCTTAAATCTCATCATCCTGTTACCTGCAAGGTCTGGGCATTTGCATCTAGAAGAAAAGGCCACAGACCCATACTAAACCAATAAAGAACTGAGAGTTGGGATTTGAAAGAAGCTGAATGTTTGAAAGAAATGGAATGATTGAAAGAAAGAAAACGTTTTTAAATCTCCTTCAATTCAAACAATTTCACTTAAAGACAAAGTCAGTGGTCAAATGTAGGTTAAACAGTCCTGTAAGTTCATTCATTCATTCATACGACGGCTGGCCAGCCTACAGGCATACACACACACATTCATTCGCTTGTTCCGGAGACAGATGTGTCCATTCCTAAGAGAAAGGAATCAATCTGTTTACAGAGTTACAGTTAGTTAGTTAGTTACAAAATTATCTCATAAAATCCATTTTTATCCAGATTCCAATGGCACTTGAATGCCAAACCATTTAAGGCATTCCTTAATTCATTCATTGCTCCTGGATCATTTGATGAAGTCAGAAATTCAGCAGCTAAAACCTGTTTTGAGAAAAAACACATTCTGAACAGACACAGTCTATTTAGCAGTCTAACATCTGACTTTATCAAAAGCATTGTGAAATCTGGACTTAAAGGAATCTTATGTCTTGAATCATGACTGGTCAAATCCAAGAACTGAATCTCCACAATCTAATGTAAATAATTTACAAATTGACTTAGAACAATTTCTAAATTCAAATATAAAAATGCTGTAGATCCCTTTCCAAACACCCGTTTATGATCACAACATTTTTATCCTCTTGGGAAATCTATCTGAGCGGTAAGTAAAACAATAGAGTATGTCACAAGCACAGCTCAGACTGCCTCGGACCAATACCCGGAAAACTAGGTGTTTTGTCAACTTCTAAGACAATCACCGTGTGTGTCAACTTCTAAGACAATCACAATAAAAATAAAAGTAAAATAAAATAAGATTTCTGTTATTACACAGGACTCTACTTCCTATATTTCCCAAGATTTAGGTAAGTGTACTTACCAAAGCGTTGTGTCAACCGGGGTAAAGAGACATCTTACAGCAAACTTGAATCAGCAATACAAGAACGTATCTTTCGATGAGGACCTCCAATTGATGGTAATTAGTTTTATACTATAATTGAAGATTCAGTCTTAGGTGTGATCAGTCAGGATTCAGGTTTATTCTTGAAGAATGGCGGCCGACCACTATGAGACAGAGACTGAGGATCCATCCTCCCTCACAGAACTTCACCTCAGTATATCTGACTTGTTCCTTGAGGAACAGTCTGTTAAATACACTGATATCTAAGGGGTGTTACCGTCTATTCAAATGGGCCATGCATGCAGGGTTCTTTGTCTCGACCTGGGGGGGGAAGGTGAAAGTCTAGTATCACACCTCACTACCCAGGTCAGCCAAAGTATATTCACCTAGGAAAGTCCACTCATGGCTAGTTAAATCCAAATAAAAGTAACAATTATAACTAGGTATAATATCATTGACTTATTGACTATGGCATATTCTTATGACCTATGCCGGTCCCTTCAAAGCATTAACCCATTTGCTTAATGACTTTAAAACATAAGTGATCAGAAGATCAGAGCAGGATATTGCTGAGGTGCAGGATATTGTTGAGGATGATTCTTTAACATTTGATAGTGAAGAAGAAAGCCCTGAGAGTTTCAATGGAGAAAGTGATTTGAGTGAAGCGGTAATTACCACAATTGGTTCCATGTTGTTGATGTTAGAGACCATATACCTTCAAAGAAATTGGTGGATGATCTGCAGTTTATTTCATGTTCAGCATCTATCCCAATTCTAAAAACATATCGTTGATTCATCTGTCAAGAAACGTGGCTGTCATGTGGATGAAGCAGGGGTTGAAGAACTGTGCATTGGTAATCCAATAAGCAAAGCGCTAAGACCGGATGTCCTGTTTTCTTCAAGGAGAACATTTGATATAGTAAAAAACATTCTTGATCCCAAAGAAACAAATGTCAGCATGTGCTTACTCTAAAGTCATTGCAGCAGGTGTTGTCAGACCGTGACATTCAACAGATCGTCTTCACAAATTTAGAGAAAACTGATGTTTTAATGTCTTCCTGTCTTTTTATGATGGTAGATACTACAAAGACAACAACTTTCATCATGAGAATAGTCCCAGCATCCCTTATTCTGTATTCAGGTGATTTTGAGGTATATTATCTGCTGGGGACTTCACAGAAAAAGCATAAAATAACAGCTGTTTACTTTGTGTAATCCAGTGTGCCACCAGAGGTGCGGTCCTCACTGACATCCATTTGCCTTCAGTTATGCCAATAATGTTAAAATATTTGGTTATGGAAAGGTACTTGAGGCTCTTTTGAAATATCTTGTTACTTTAGAACAGGAGGGAGCTTTTGCTGTTAGTCTGGGCACAAAAATGAAAGGGACTGTTCACTGTGTAGTTGCTGATAATCTAGGCGCTCATTCAATTGGTGGCCTTCTCTCAGGTTCGTTTGTTTGCACATATTGCACTCTCAATCCCGGCCAAAGAAGTGCAGTCTGGGGCATTTTTTCCCAGAACAAAGGAGGCCCATAAGCAAGTTTATGACTCAACGGGAGGATTGCCTGATTCAAATTCTTAAAATTTTAGTCATCAAGAACAGTGTCAGTTTCATTATGAGGGCTTTTATTTTATCTTTTGTATACTTTATTTTTTAAAGATACAATGAAACATACATACATACATGGAACAAAAAGTTGGTCACCTATACATTTATACTGATGGTACACTGATGGAAATAAATGTCAATTCACACAATAACAGATCAGTGATGATCCTGTGAGGTCACAAACACAATCCATTTTTCCCAATACTGCAAACATTTATCAAACCGTATGTGAGGCCCTTTTAATGCATGGTACGATGAACCCTTTAGGTAATATCAGTAAGAGAATCAGAAAAAGATGATCACACAGCTAATTGTACAAGATCTATGCTATTTGATATGATGTCTTTCAATTAACAAATGTATATAAAAAAAGAGGATACCAGAAATGTACATTCTCTTGAGCAACAACAGCTTGGTGATGCCTATCCTTGGCAGCTTACAGTATAGGAGGAAAGTACATGGTTACTCAAAGGAGACACATTTGCTTGTCATTTTAGGTAACAAAAATGCACCAGGTAGGGAGCATTATCTACATAGCTTGTTTCTCAAGTAATTTAGGGATTATTAAGAATCTATGCAATGATTAGTATTAATATATCTCTTTTTAATATATTTGAAAATTACTTGTAGGAATTTTAAGGTAAAACCTTTCTTCACAAAGCTCCACAGAACCATTCAACGTTATGAATAATGCACATTTTTGAGTAACACAGCTCATAGAATACTGCCTATAGGACATGTCTGAGTTCATGTCTGCCTGTTGGCATATTCATGTAAAATGAATGGGAGGTTGATATTTTGGGCATTTTTGGGAGGGAGCTATTGTAATTAAGATGGTCTTATTTTAATTTAAGGTCGTAGGTCTTAGGCATGTATAGCCTAGTATATTTTATTACACACCACTTTGCATTTAAACTAAAAAAAATACATTCACACAAAAGTGACGTTAGTTATTTGTGTGTTCATGTTTGTTCATGATTTCTGCAATGCTGAAATGATTGCTCATTACACTTGAAAAACGCAAGTTGAACTAATGTGGGTCGGGTTGTACTGAGATATTGTGATATAGTATATAGAGTGATATATAGGGTACAGCTACTTAGGCAACATTGATTAGTGGTTCTCCACCGAGACACACTCCCAGAATTGTGCGTGTTCTGTTATGTGTAATTGTGTGTAATGTGTAACTTATTAATATTCAAATTTAGAATGTATTCATGCTCCCTTTTTGTGTTAAAGTCAGTGCGTTACGTGTAATGCCCTGATGAGGTTTTCCTTGTGTATAAGCGTCTTGTCCACCATTGCCCTGTGCTTCACATCTGCGCACAAGATCCCTACCTGCCTGCCGTTCTGTATCCGTTATCTGAAGCGTTATTAACAACAAGACGCCACAGGAAAGCCACAGAGATGCTCCATCGTTACAATGTGAACAATTCAAACCATAATGTGCATTCATCCATCCCCTGTTTCGTTTTAATAAAAGCAGACTTATTCTCTGATTGGTTCACCTCCTACAGCTATGAACTATTTTCCAAAACATGCTGTTGGACACTGATTAATTATACAACAAAATCTGTATTTTCTGCTGAGCTGACAGTACCTATGTGTTGAGTAATTCTTACTCTTTTCCAAGAAGGCTCATTTAACTACTGAAGAGAATACGTATAATTGTGTCCACCTATATTAACTCTTGAGTGCTTTTCGACGCTCGAGCTTTCAAATGCTCTCACAAGTAATTAATACGGTTATTGGTCACGCATATCTCAGAGACTAGTTCAGGGAGTCTCGTCCTAATACCCTAGCGTGTGTTATAGCTGCGATGCGAGAGGGAAACCAGGTTAATCCCGAATTCCACCTCAATCACACTCTCTTCCTAAGGTGAAAGAGAAGGACAACTTACCTTGTTCACTTCTGCCCCAGGCCAGCTACCCCGCGAGGACCCCCCCGTCTCTTACAGATGGATCGTTCCAGGTAGACTGCTGCATCTTGACAGGTGTACTGGGGCAAGGTGGTTCAGCAAGTACAGGGGGGGTTTACCCCATTAAAAGGACCAGACTTGAGTTTGTGATATTAATTAATACCTCAAAGATTTATTGTCAAAGAGGTCAAAAAGATAAAAGTACAAATACAAATACAAAGCCGATTAAAATTGGGTTATCCCGTTTAACAAAAATTCAAAATATGAAAAAAAAGTCAAAAGTCTCAAAGCTCTTAAAACAGTGGTCACAATGTGCCAGCGCCAAAAGAAAGAGATCAGCTCCCGAACACACAGCGTGTCCCCTTTTTATCACCAGTCCACTTCCTCTTAAGTCACAGACCTTTCCTTTTTTGGTCATACATCTTTGTTAGATCGCTCAATGCCTTCTCTCGGTTCCGGTGTCTCGGTGCCTTCTCTCGGTTCCGTTCACAGTTACCCCCATATTTGGTTCTCAGTTTCCTAGTTGTTTTCTTGATGCCTTTTTTGGTAGCATACATTTCTTCCCTAACAGCAAGTGTTCACCTCCGCCTGACTTGTTCGTTATCTTCACTTTGCACATTTCCTGACTGACACTCAGGGCGCCAATGTGCACTTCCCTTTTTCTCTGCCTGATCTTTCGTCTTGCAACACAGTTCATCACATTTTCTTACAGACACGTACAAATATTTCAGCACACTTAAACACACATATTGTTCTACATCAGGTGTACTTTTTCATTCAGTATGTAAGCACATTTCACTACTAAAGCAGTTTTCAGCAATCATACATTTGTTATATGGATTATAAAACGTAACTCAAGCAATTTCAGTAAGCGTACATTTGTTAAATGATTATCAGTATGATTTAAGCCTAACATGCATACGGGTCAATTTCTTGGCTGGCGTGTCCATCTTTCTTCGATTCATTCAACACTACAGTGACGTTGATTAATTTGCATTGTCTCTGAAAAAACAAACAAACACATAAAAGCAGCTACCAAACGAGGTGTTGGATATCGCAGTAGAGTTCAGAGAAAGAAATCTACAAGGACTAAACAAACATCTTATCATGAGCCCCCTGACTTTCAAAGTGTGTGATTTCTACATTGCCTTGGTACTTTGCATTACTAGCTGCTGTTGGTCTCCCAAAGGCGTAACCCATTGCTGCCAGAAATCCTGTATCCTCGTGACTTTTCATCTTCTCCAGTTTATGGACCTTCTCTGTATCTCCTTTCTCCTTCATCTTCTCAAGCAGGAAGTCCAAGTGGACATGAGTGGACAGTGAAAGAACATTCAGGGCGATCTGATCCAGTTTAACAACATGTTGGTAGGCCTCTTCCAGCAACTGTAATCGCTCTGCTGTCAGGTCTTCCATTTCCTTCTCAAGACTTTCGAAAAGGTTCAACTTGTTCTTCTTAGCCGTCTCATTCTTCTCATACATCATTCCAATTTCTTTCAAGGTCTTCGGAACTTTCCTTGTCTTGGTCACATAGATCCAGCCTTCTTTCACATGATCTGATGCTAGACACTTTTTGGTACATGAAGTACAGCGGCCTCCTTTCATGACCTCACACTGTTTAGCACTCCTGGCCATTGTGCATCCAGGATAGTGACAGTTCTCTTCACAGACAGTACAGCAGACAGCTCTATCATTAAAAACCAACAACCACCACCCACTACAATTGATAGGTTGTTTTTCTTTGTAGGCCTCTACAACTTCTAGAGTGAACTTCTCATTGTTTTCCATCTCTTGTTTATGTTTCTTCAGAGCTTTCTGAATCAGTGGGATTTCTGTCCGATTCCGTTCAATAAGATTGATTCTTTCTTTCAAGTTTTGGATGCAGGCAGTCAGTCTGATGCGTTCCTTCAAAACCTCACAAGTTGTCCCCAGGTTTTGAGGTTGTTTACCCCCCAGAAAGGCTGTGAACTCTCTCATTCCTTGTTTTGATGTTTTATGGGCCAATTTCAAGACATCTGGGTTCTCTGTTCGGTCCTTATTCAGGCAGTTATTAAACAGGTAGTGAACAGGCTGAGACTTGTGTTTTTTGGCACATTTAATATTTGCAGCTTCAAGAGCTTGAAGAGCATTTGTAGGTGTTAGTCCATCTGAGTGTGTGAAAAGAGCTACAATGTTTTCCTCCATGCCTTTCCCAAACAAAGACATCAATGAATTAAAGAGGTACATCTGTCGGTCACTCAGTCGATTAGTTGATGCCTTCAGCACCAGAGCCACTGCATTAGCTTCATGAACTCCACCCTCTGATCGAAGCAAGTCACATAATCTTTGACTGATGATGATATCTTTTTCGACCCCGCTGGTGTCTCCAAATCCAGGGGTATCGATGAGGGTCAGAGAGAAGGGAAGAGTTTTATCTTCAAAACCAAAGATCTCGTACACGATCACATCTGATGTTTGACTTGCTGATGAATTTCTTTTCTCATCCTCAACAAGCTCAAACCAGAGGTTATCCTTCCACTTCACTCTCATGGCATAGTTGACCAGAGCATTGATCAGAGTAGATTTTCCTGTTCCTGTTTCACCCACAAAGAAGATGGTTTTATTTATCGTTGACATATTTTTTTCACCAACAGTCATTCTTGTTAGAGTTCCAAACTTCTCTTTCTTTGGTTTCAGTTGGTAGACATGAGGAGATCCTGCACTGATCAGAACACTTTTGGAGATGATGTTCTTGTATTTGGATGACATGTTACTACTCCTGAAAGCAAAAGTACAAATTTGCTTAATTTACATTTACACTTTCAGCAAATATTATTAGCACCTCAGTAACTAAAATAAAATCTAAGCATGTGATGTGTATTGGAGCTTGGAATGTTACAATGTTGTTGAGTACAATTATAAGGTGTTTTCTGCTTGTCAGCCATCAAAATTCAGGTTACAGGCGTGATGTTATGACCCATCCAAACTGTCAAAATATGGGTCTAGTCTACTAAAAGCGCGTAAGTGTAATTGCACATTGCACCTGCAACGTTACACTGTTATGTATTCAAAAGTTTATATTACATTTTATTTGACTCATTTTGTATTGCCTTTTGAATTTTGCTTTTTTTCCGTGGACAAAGAGGGAGTATAGCTCTGATATTGAATGCCGTTGTTGCTGTGCAGTGTAAATTGGAGGAATCAGATGCACCTTTTGTTCAGCTTGCAGAGTTTGCAAGTTTTCTTCGCAATTACTTGTTTTGCTTGCTCCCGTTGTGAAGTTAGCTAGAAGACTTTCTGTTGCAGCTGCTCCTGCTAAACTTGTTTACTCTCGGTTAACAGTGTGTTCCTGGCTAATGAGAAATCTTAGGCAGTTGCTGCCATAAGGAAAATATTGCATTGTGTCTTCAAGTAAGAGAGCAAGGTTCTGTGAGAGTAGCAGCTTACAGAGAGGTTTTTCTGTATGTGACTTGATGGGTTCTTGATTGGAGGAGTTCCTAATTAAATCACACAATGAACTAATTCCAGGTGTACCAACCTGAACATTATCTTTGATTCCACATTTACATCAGAACCACATTTAAAATCCATCACCAAACTGATTGTTTTTTTTCACCTGAAGGACATCTTCAGACTCCAGCCATCACTTCCTGACTCTGTTGCAGAGACCCTCATTCATGCCTTTGTTACATTTCATTTGGATTACTGTAACAGCATTGGATTGCCCAATGAAGCCCTGTACAGTCTCCAATATGTCCAGAACTCTGCTGCCAGTGTTCTCACACACAGAAAACCCTGGAAGCACATCAACTCCACCCTACAGTGTTAGTATCCCCTCTGTTTGTCAAGCGACTCTGGCCGCCATATGCTTTCCAGTGTTTGTTTGTTATGCCATGTGCTGTCTTGTGTCTATTTGTCATGCCATGTGCTCCCCTCTGTTTGTTTGTTATGCCATGTGCTTTCTTGAATTTGTTCAATTTGTTGTGGTGTGCAAGTTCTACTAGAATAACATGCACACAAACGTATGGTGAAAAAAAAGTAACTTGATTAATTCAAAATTCGTTGTATGAGAATACAATGACAATAAAGGCTTTATTTTTGTATTATTTCTTTCTTCAATTGTTTGACATATAGATTTAAGGATCTATATGTATGCTGTTGGAACAGAGGGTAGTTAAAGTGGTTTTGGAATACTGGTCAGTACTTTTGTAGAACCAAGGGTAGTGTAGGTGAAACCGGGGTTGTTACATTAGTTTAAATAAATCAGTCTCATAAAATATAATAATCATTACATTTAGTATTTAATATTTTATAATTAAATTACTAAAATAATGGGAAGCTGTAGTTGTGCTGTCATGGCAAAAGGTGTCCGGGCGCCAAAAGGGGTCCGGGCAACGTCATAATGGCTTTCGAACGACTCTTGAGTGACAATTGCCATAGCATTACGTAACCCGGACATTACGTAACCCAGACGCCTTTTGGCTATCAGTCAGTGAGTCTCAAGAGTCGTTTGAAAGCCATCAGCTACTTTTTAGTCGCTTAATATTGTGCCTAAACGGACACTACGTAACCAGGACACTTTTTGGCTATCAGTCAGAGAGTCTCAAGAGTCGTTCGAAAGCCATCAGCTACTTTTTAGTCGCTTAATATTGTCGCACAACGGGGGAATTGCTAATCGCTAACGAGATGCTAGCGGCTAAACCTACTGAAACCTGTTGAAATGTGCTTACTTACAGGAGACCGGCAGCCAATATTAAGCGACTAAAAAGTAGCTGATAAAATCGCAATGTGTACGTGTATATGTTCAAATGGTGATTAAGGGAGTTAGAGAGAGTGAGATGGTGCATGCACGATCTAACAGATTAGCAAAGTAAAAGAAAGCAAGATAATGTCACGGTCACAGACCGTGCAAACTGTGAATTGCAGATTGCGCATTTAAATCATAAATGAAATAAAACAACAATACTTTCACACATATATTAACACACATATAAGACCAGATGCCAGCCTTACTTGAAGAACACCTTGCTTTGCGTTCAACGGTGTTTTACGGTATTCCATGTGAACAACGCTGAACGCAGGTTCGGGGAAAATGTCCCTGTATCCTTCTCAGCAGCTCATCAGCTGAAACTCGTGGAGGTCTTGTTGAATGTCCGATTGATTTTGAAGGATGTAAAGTTCTGTGTCGACGTGGAGAAACGAAAAAGGGAAGCCGGTCGCCTTTTCTTACTCAGAACACTGCTGGGCTGCAGTACTGTATAATTCTACCGGTATAACTTAGGTTGCAACTAAACGAGTCAAAGGATTTTCGTAACTTTGGCCAAAAGTTCAATATGAGTCGTTGTTGCGTGGTCCTTTGTTCTGCAGTGAGGTATCTCTTAAATGAATGGTATTCACTGTTGTAAACCCACCGCCAGAGAGACAGAGTTTTGATTTCAGCGCTGCTTTAAAGGGAAAAGTGCGTCACCTTTTTACAACCTTGTTTGCAGCCAATGCTTTCTCAATGAATTGTAGATAAGAAAGTGAAGGTGATAAGAGAATTGTGGGTAATGTAGTCTACGGTGGGACTACACCTACAGTAGTGAGAGTGCTTTTGGAAAACTGGTCAGTGAAAGTGCAGGGCAGTGAAAAGGGGGCTACAGTGCTTTGTGCAACTTTCTCTTCCTAACTGGCTTCATAACTCTATCTCAAATAATCTATACTACTAACAACAGCAAACAATCTAAATCTCCAACTACCTCTAAGTCTCCAACTATCGCTATGTCTCCAACCACTGACAACAATCACTAATACGAGATATACGTTTCATAATCAAAGCTTCCCGCCAGACGTTTTATAATTGAAGCTTCCTGCCAAAATGATACAAGCCTTGATACGCGCTCCGTCTGGAAGTGCTTTACTTTCGCGACACACGCTTCGAAGCCCCGGGGTCATTTGTAACATCACAAATCTTTTGTGCTTTTGGATCTCTGTTGGTTTTGTATTTTGGGAATTCTTAGTTTTGCCTGGATCTTTTATGTGTTGACTTTTTGGACTGTTTAACCTTTTGTAAAATAAATCCGGAACTCTTTGAATTTGGTCTGCACTTGGGTATTTTCCTGCAAACCTAACATACAGAATCTCTGCTGCTATACCCAGTTTTGTGTGACATTAAAGTCTCTTCCTCATCTACCTTTGCTCCTAAATACCCCTGTTATCTCCCTGCTCAACCCACAATGCTGAGTGCATTTATGTAATTTAATCTAGACTGCAGACACATCTTCTAGCAAAGTTTTATATTAATATTTTGCTATTTCCTTCATGTCAAGTGTCCCTGGGGTTAGCTGAAAGGTGGCCTAATTATTATAAGTCTAACTGTAGTCTCCGCTCAGGTCTTAAGGTGCAGTGTTGGTGTTTAAACAACTCGACTCTTCCACAATGTAAGGTTGTCGATGGATGTCAGTTACAGACTTTTAAATCTAGATTGGTTGGACATCTTGAAATGAATTGCAAATTATTTCTTGCTCCTCTTTGGTGCCCTTCCAGCTGGTGGCGCCCTGGGCCTCGCCTTCACTTAAAAACAGTGTGATGACCTTCTGGCCTATCCCTGCAGGAGTCTGCTGGGTGGAGTTCACCTTTTCTTGCTCCAAGCTATAAGTCCCTCCATCCATCTTCAGCTCCCACCTTATTTTATTTATTTTGTTTGTTACTTAGGTTCATTTCCCATTTACTTCGGTATAATTCACTTATTTTTAGCTACAGCTCGTGTGGACTCGAGCTGGGTTGTGACAACAGCTTGTCATGACAATAAAACATGGAGATAGCATTTAGCATTAGGCATAGATAGCTTTGTTCAATCTGTAATTGTATTTATCATACTCCACACTGCCCATGTTGATGCTTGAAACCGAGAGATCTTGTGTATGTTCATGCAGTCTGGTCTCTGGATTGAACAAGAACAAACATGTTTGTGGATTCAAGGATTCTACAAATTTTACAATAAATAAAAAGTTAATAAAAAGATCTAGAGATGTTGAAAGAAGAGGTTAACAGTATGACCAAGTGTTATTCTCCTCTTCCATTACACTGATCTTGCCATATCAGTGTATTGTGTCACTGTGTAATGAGATATAAATAGAGATATAAAAGGGCTAATATCTCTTATCATGTTACCTTTCCATTTGCTCGTATTTGTTGTTTGTGCTCATCTCACACATTGACCCTGCATTTTTCTCTATCGATTCATCAAAATAATATTTGCCTCCATTTTATGTCATTGTCTGTAAGACAGACTTCAAAACTTTTCGAAACAATACCAACCCCGAAATTGGTGGTGACCTTAAGTGATATGTTGAAAATGACTGACTTAATCTTTTACCTTGAAGCCTGGTTTCGTGAGAATTGGTATTTTTTGCTAATAAGCTCCCCCTAAAGTTGCAGAGTGTAGGTCACTTTTA
Organism: Clupea harengus; assembly: GCF_900700415.2. Classification (NCBI taxonomy): domain Eukaryota; kingdom Metazoa; phylum Chordata; class Actinopteri; order Clupeiformes; family Clupeidae; genus Clupea; species Clupea harengus. The sequence goes on along the minus strand of NW_024879780.1, from coordinate 61,970 downwards.
CACCACTATGCAAATCACGCAGTAATGAACAGTGTATACTTTCCTTACAGTCACTCTGTTTCTCATTCTCTTTCACACACACATACATATCTAACATTTCTTACCTTCGTCTCTGTACTCAACTGCCATTTACTGTCCAATGGATGACGTAATTTTCCTTTGGTTGCAGTTTTTGTTGGGTCTAATGATCTTACTATTGCATCATTTCCTTAGTCTCTGTGATGTGAGTTGGTGTTAAATCTCTGAGCCTCTGTTGGGCATGCTGGGCTTCAGGTGGATGTTTGTACCAATGTGATAAGTCACATTTTGTGAGTGGACCCCACACCTAACAGCCCATAAAGTGCAATAGATTAAATAATTGATGTGAATAGTTTAACCCAAGTTCTAATTGGTAAATCTAAATGTAATCTATCTTTCTGAGTTATGTTTCTTTGATGTCTATTTTTATGGTGCATGTAATTTCTTTGTGCATATTATGTATTTGCTGTAAAGCACTTTGAGCTGCATTCTTTTGCATGAAAGGTGCTATTTAAATAAAGTTTTATTATTATTATTATTATTATTATTATTTTGATGGCATGAAATGCATTATGAGTTAATAGATAATCCCAGTGGGTTTTAATCGTCCTTTTTAGTAATCTCAAGGATTTCCAATCTGTTGGATATTTGCTGCTGGTCAGAATTTAAAGTAGGGTGGTCAAATAGGTTTGCGAAGTGCTCGCTCCACGTATCTCCATTTTGAATTGCTAAATCATCACAAGGACTTTTGGTTTGAGTGTTTCCAAATGTCCCAGAATTTTGATTCTTCTATATATTTTAGTCGGTTTTGTATGTGGTTTATTTTTCTCTGCTGTTATTGTTTGTGTCTGCCTCTTGCGGGATTCAGAATACTCAATGCAAATATCTTGTCTGGTTGCTTGATGTTGTTGATGTTTTTGGTTTGATTTTTGCATTCAGAATCAATCCAATGATATGATTTTCTTTTCTTTTGTATTGGTGGCCAAAATGGGAAATTTGAGCTACATGGACAAACATATTTTTAGGTGGTATACTGCTAGGTTCATGTCTTCTCTATCGTGGGGGTCATTAGTGGATAGAAATAAGTTCAGGAATGATTGGTTTTTCAAGTGTGTAAATGAGCTCTGATAATTTACAGAGCTGTCCCCATCTGTAGCTTATTGTGTATTTTCAGTTGCAGTATTAAGCAGTTATGCTGTATTAAGTGTTAACACTTGTGTATTGGGGTGACATTCAGAACTGTACTTTATTACTAATCATAATGTACAGTACACGCCCACACAGACCTCCTGTAAGATCATGTATTGCGTTGTGATGTGGCATACTCAATAACCAAGACCTTATTGGCATGGCACAGCTGGAAAGTTACAATTGCTGTGGATCCAATAACCTGTCTCTTTCTATTCCACTGAAATGTTGCTTAGTATTTTGTTTTTACAAATTTTGTACACATGATTCATAGTTAGTGTGTACTCAACAGTGAAAAGCTTTCTCCATAACCAGCTCCTGCAGAACCACCATTAGTTTCATCACCAGTCTCAGTGACATCACTACCATTAACACCTTTGTTTCTGCAACAGCTGGAGTCTAAATACTAGAGCCCAGACCTGAGAATTGTCAAGCTAAATTAAATGGTCGTATTATGTGTGTGATTCCACAGTCAGATGCATCATTTATAATGGTATAAGTGCACGGATACATTATTAGGATGTATAGCGTATTTTTCATTTTTTACATTATCTTTACTTGAAAAGTTTGAATACACATACACACACACACCTATCCTACATGGTACAGGTAGACTGGTGGGAGCAAATATTTACCTGGGAGGACAGCTGTGAGGGTTACAGCACTGCAGACATCACTGCTCACAGCAATAGCGAGTTTGCCCACAGCTGTGGCTCTGATCTCATACTCAGTCTCTGGCTTCAGTCCTGACATAGTTCTGCCTCTTGGTTCTTCTGCACTGGGTGAGATGCCCATTCAGTCTCCTGTTCCTGTTTCTTTCTGTATTCTACTCTGTAGTCTACAGTGGCAGAGTCTGGTTCAGATAACTTTAACTGTTAAGTTGTCATGTGTAACACCAGTAATGGTTGGGGTGGCAGGGTTTTGATGGAGGTACAAAGGGGACGGCATCAGAACAATCCTCTTCATATATGATAATCCACGCCCCAGGATGGCTCTCTTCATATTTTGATGCAGCTATGAATTTGGTGTCATCCCTTTTGTTCAGCTCCTTCAGTTTCTCCAAACAATTGTAGTTGTCTCTTCATCATCAGTCTAGCATCATTGGAGAGCCACTCTGTGTTTCGGCCTGTAGATCAGATGCAGGAGTGGCCACCATTCCTGGTGGTTGAGAAATCTGACAGTTTCACCAGAAACAATCAGGCTGGTCTACCGAAGTAAATGAAAAGCACACAATAGTTTTGGACCTCTAAATCAGACAATAGGTCATCCAATTGTCATCCATTTTACACCTAGTTTCTTCAGTTGCTTGAGGAAGGATTTCAGTGTATCTGATTCCTTCTCCTTGCATGTGAGCCACTGATCCAGCTCATTGCTGTTGAATGGAGACTGCGTGTGTGCCTTAAGGATGTCCTCAAGGGCACTCTCCTCTTTCACACCCCTGCGGATTGAAGGAAGCACTGACCCGAGCTTCTGCATGAAGTCAAGTTTGTACTGATGGCACCTCTGCATCAAAGTCTGAACTTTCTTTCCCATGGCAGGAAATGTTGCTGCTGCTGTGTCTTTCAGTATGTCACTGCATCTCATCTCTGTCATTGTTAGAGACTCTATTGTGTCTGAGGAGTATGTGATGAGAGAATTGCTGATGTCTCTTTGTAGTTTTTGCAGCTCTTGAATCCAACTTCACCAGAGGGTGCAGCCACACCTTGAGTGGAACAGCATGTTCTCCATTCTCCCCCAGCATGCGTGGAAGGTTTTTGTAAAGGCTTACAGCATCACTGAAGGAAGTTGGGTTGGTTTTTAACTGGAAATCTCCATGAAATGTGCAACTGAATTTTCAGCTGCTGCTTTCTCTTCATCATTCATGTTGAAGGATGCCTCACCATCTACTGTGACATATTTCAGCTTATTGAAGTGAAGTAGTCTCTCCCTCCACTTGTTTCCTATCATCCTCTGAGGATGCTTCTCTGTCAAACACAAAGTAAGCACCAGCTCCGTACAAGATGGCTGTGACAACATGAGTGGCAATGTCATCTTCAAACACTTTAGGATGAGACATCTTTCCACGAGCCAGGTGATCCATTGTTAATGTTTCACATTTTGTGGTTGTTCTGTACTGAAGAGTCACACGGGCTTGTTTGTGAGATTTCTTTGTGTCTTGGAAATATTTGGCTGATCCTGCAACATCCACCAGTCCTCCCAAGAGACTTAATTTAAGAGAGCCAGATAGCTGTAATGAATGTGACTTCTCCTCAATTGAATCTGATGTTGTGACATTAAATTCAGTATTACGTTGTTGTTGTACACTTGTATTGTTCTGTAGGTCGACAAGATCCCATAAAGTTTCACCTGTGGACATAAATCAATGAGTATAATGATAAAAAAAAGTATTTTGAGATAAATTCAACTTAAATAGTGCAACATTAAGAAGTTCAAAATTACATACAGTTGCATAGGTAAAATGCAGAGGTCAAATTGTACTGCTCTTAGTGTGTAGGTGACAATAAAGGTAACAACTTATTTTTCAACATTATTTTTGACTCAGCTGCTTAGTTCCATATCAAAGTATATCCATACTGTTTATTTCTCCCATATTTCAGCATTTATAGTTCAAGTGAAATATTGAACACATCAATGATGTCATACCTGGAATAAGAGCATCGTTACGGCAGTCATACAGCATTCCAAGCTGAAATGGTCTTCCCAAAGTAGCAGTCTTTATGATGTCGGCAGTTTTCCCCTGGTAAACATAAAATAACATTGTGGGATCAATGTGGGACATATGGCCTTTAAATTGGGCATACAGACGATGTTGGGGGGGTAAGTAGTAGAAGCAGAGTTCCATGTTTAATGCTGCCCCTCTGATGAGATAAGGATCTGCAACACACACACATATACTGTTACCGTGTCCCCCCTCAGGCCTTGCACAGTCAGTGTTGATTGGTTCATGGTGCACACTTGTAGAAGGGTGTGTGGGCATACAGTATATGGGGATCTTCTCTCTCACTGTTGAGGCATTGTCTTTCATTGAGGTAATTTCTCTCTCTCACTGTCTCACCCTCTCTCTCTCTAAATACTCATGCATTCATTGTATAACCCTGTTGAATTTCTTTCATTACGATATAAATATAAGTTAGAATAAATAAGTTCATGATATAATAAATAGCATTAAGGTTACAAATTAATTGATTTAAAATGCTCATTATTTGTTGTGTAATGTATTTGCGAATGTTTTTTATTGCTGTACCGTTTGATTATGAGCCAATTACATCTGAGGTCAAAGGACAGGGAGGTGGGTGGAGTTAGACTGACGTGAGGAGAACGAAAGAGTGAGGAGATAGCGACGTATTTCACCAGTATGGTTTAACAGGTTCGACTAGGACTCGGAAAATTTGGTATTGGTTGTTATACTAAGACAGTTGAGTGGATAATTCAACCGTAAGATAAATAGAGTTTAGCTGCTGGACAAGTGGCTAGTTTTCGTGCTTAGACTTTGCTACCAAGCTAGCAACTAGCTAACGTTCAGTAGTGAAGTCTGTGGATCCGCGTCATTAGTCATCAGTCATCCGCATCGGGTGTCGCTCCCTGTCGACTCTTCTTTTCATCCGGATCTTTGGTTGGTCTCCACCTGCTGCCGCCCTTCTTCCGCTGTGTGTGTGGCTACACACAGGCTCATTGAATTAAGGTATCATATCACTTTTCTTTTTTGCCCTCATGATGAAGCAGCCATTTTGTTTTCGGCTACTGCGAACCCAAGCGACGTTCAGGCCTGCACCGTTGGTAAAGTTTTAAACAAAGTAAACAGTTGTGTGTACTGATTTTTTGTATGTTGAGTTGAATAAGAAACCCCAAGTTGCTTTTGATAGTAATAAGAATTCAGGTTAGCCACCTCTCATTAATGCCAACCAAGCGAGAGAGGCGCTACATATGCACATATACACATTCATTAATCTTTCCTAGACTTCTTTTTTACTCCTAATGACTGCTACTACTTATTTTTGATTTTCAATAAATTACTTCTTGGTTAAAAGCAGGGTAGGTGATTCTGGAGCTACCAACTGACAAAATCCCAGCCCCTACCTTCAGACCCCTCCAAAGCCCCTCCTCCAGACACAGTGCAGGGAACTTTTGTCATCGCTAACTATCCAACTACCTTATATCTAATTTCACGTCTCATTCTTCTTCTCACAACTACAAAAACACACCAATAAGCTACATCACCACATTTGTAAAGTGTCTGGTTCAAAACCAATATAGACTAACATAAGATAAATACATCCTCAAAATGACACTTGTTCACAACTAATGCTCACATACACAGATAGATTAAGTAGCTAAAGTTACAGTTGGGCTACATAAGGTATCTACATCAGTAGCTCGGCGTAGTAGTTGACTACATACTTTAAGAAAATGATATATTCCCCCCAAAACACACCAGAAAATGACTTGTCCAAAAGAAATATAGCAACCATGATGCCACCTTTCAGTCCCTTCAACAGGACATTTTGGCTGCACTTTTCTCTGCCATTCTTGTGCGACCTGCTCGCTAACTTTAGGTAACTCTGCCTAGCGGGCATGGACGGATTAAGAAACCACGGGCCCCTGGGCCTGGACATGTTGAAGGCCCCCCCACCGCCATCGCGAAAAAAATTGTGCGCCCGCAAAACACGCACGCACGCACACGCACACACAAACACAACCAATGTGTTGGATTTTACGGTCGAATTAGATACTTTGGCTATTGTATTGGGAAAGTAAACAGGTCAAAGTTTACTCCGTAACATCTACCTTCGGTGAGGTGTGCACTGCCCTGCTATTGTTTCTGACATTACATGTGACAGGGCAACAGCCGAGAGATTCTTTTCCAAATTGAAACTGATTAAGACCTACCTGAGGGGCAGCATGGGGCAGGAGAGGCTGAATGGGCTGGCTATCCTGTCCATTGAAAAATCAAATCATGCATCACCACTTTTATGTTTGAAAGGCGTCGTTCGGCAGGTGTAGCCTACTGTGCCTGCTTGTAGTACTTGACTTTCAGATTCTGCGCCTAAACTAGCTATATCAAATTGTCTCATCACATGATCAAATAGAGACTTGACATTGGACAACAAGATACATATTACCCAGCAATCATCATTGCATATCTGTATATTACAAAAATAACAAAGAAAATAAGAAATTATTGATTTAACTGAATCGGTTTTTTAATAGTTTCTATAGTGTATGTACGATAAGCATATCATTTTGTTATAGATTGCTACTGACGATTTCCCCCTAAAAATGATAAAAACCATGACGGAGACAGGTTTGCCATTTTGAGGGGATATATATAGCATAAGGTATCCATAATAGTCCCCAAAAAGTCATGCTTGATCACTGTCGCATTAAACTAGCTTTTTCTAACACAGCACAGGTACACTCAATTAAAGCCATTAGAAAAATGAATAAAATACACCTTTTTCAACCACAAATAAGAGATACATAACAGCGACTTCACACAGAGGCTCTGGCCTAGGGGCCCCCTGAGCTCATGGGCCCCTGGGCCTGGGCCCGGTAGGCCCGTTCGTTAATCCATCCCTGCTAGCGGGCAATGATTGCACATACAAGTAGGTGTAGGTAAGTAGACAGACAGACAGGTAAGCCATCCAATCATTTCATCTGAGTCGAATTAAATGATTGGACAGGACAGGCTGATCGGATACAGCCCTGTGACTGCCACAGATGACGGGTTTTGTCTTTTATTGTCAGAGCATTTTATTTATTCATTGCTATCTGGATGTAAAGAGGATTTCAAGAAATATAATTAAAAATGCTTCTGAAACAAATTGCCTAGACTGCCTTTATATGGTATGGTATCTGAGCCTGCCGTAATAGCACACAGACTCACCTATAATAAGCACACCCAATCACTGAAAACTAAAACTACACAAGAATATTTATTCTGCAGTTTACAAAATGATGTTGTAGAGATGTTATGCAGGACATACTGTAAGTCATGGGATAAGAGTGCACTATGACTGGGAGTGGACGTATACATGTAGCTAAATGTAAATACAGTGTTTTTTAATTACCTCATTGTGGGTTTTTGTGTAAGCTATGTGTGTTTTACAATTTATATGAATTGCTCCTGCAACACTGCAATTTCCCCTGGGGATAAATACATTCATGTAGCTTTTTACTTATTGCATTTTGTGTGTGCAATTTTTGGATTTGTTGGAGTTTTGTAAGTGTCAACAACTGAGGCCGCGTTTCAGAGAATGTGTAAAAACTGTAATAACAAAAAATATGTTTTTAGCAATACAACATTTTAAAATGTTCCTTACAGAAACACAAAATAAATAATATATTTGTTGTATGCAAAAGGTACAAATTGACCCTTTGTACATGATAGGGTCACTGTCTCTTTTTTATCTGTCATAAGTCTTCAACATCACAACCCATATCCTCCTTTGGAACTGGTACAGGTGTGAGAATTCTCAAGGACAGTGCCTAACAAAGGCACACAAGTAAGTAAGTAAGCAAATCCTCAATGTCTGATTGTTGTGTCCATGTGTGTAATGTTTTATGAAATTGCAAAATGAGTGTGAGGCAGAGAATGAACTTATAGGTTTGCAGATTTGGTGTGTAAAATAGTTGTGTGTAAGCAATTGGACAAAAAAAAAATGAATAATAATAATAAAAACAAAATCTAATGAGTGAAATCAGCACTACTGTACCGTGTTGTCTGCAGGCTCCGCTGTCTGCTCACGGGCTGACATAGTGTCTGTCTGGGGGGGCGAACTACTGTGACGATAAAACAGATAAAGCAAGAATTAATATACATTACCATATAATATATAATATACCAATATTACACTTTCTTTTGTAGTCTTGTGAGCCAGACGTTTGTCACGGGACTTCAGGACCTAGAGGTGGAAGTTTAGAAGATTTTATTGACTCAGCCAGGGAACGGGGAAAAACTAAAAATGGGAAACAAACAGGGAAAAACAAAACACTAATGGGGCGAACGCTCAGAAGTTAAACCAAATCAATGGTTTTCACAGGAGTTTTCACAAAAGACCAAAACAAAATACACAGAGATCCAACTATGGAAAAAACACGAACTAAGGAGATATGAACACTAACAAAGGAGATATACACTTTAAGGTGATACAGAGCGCAGGAGTGCGGAATCAAAACAGAGAATCTCAGGAAACCTGGAGTTAGAAGTCACGGAACTATGGGAGATCGCTGGAGAAATCCTTGGAGCAGGTTGAAATCACAGGAAGGCTGGAGCGCAGAGGCTCAGAGAGAAACTGGAGCTACCCGGGAGACTTGGAAGGGAACGCTGGAGAAGAGCGCAGGGGCGCGGAACAAAACGGAGAGTAACACGGGGGGTTGGTCCTAGTTTAGACGAGGCCAGACAGGGAAGTGAGGAGTATAAGTCCAGGAGTGTCAGGTGTATGTGATATGGTGATCAGGAGATTGGGAAGGTGACTGAGGCAGGTGCAGGCAATCAGGGGATTGGGAAGGTGACTAATGCCAAGCTCACACTACATGCGTTGATCAACAGATAAGGGAGGAGGAGTCTGGCGCATGGGGTTGTGTTGATAACGGAGACGTTATAGTGAGATTGACAGGTCAAGTTTCCTTAGCCCCCCAAAAAATATATTTAATTTTTTTATTTTGAGATCGTAAAAATTCACACTAAACCGCCGATTTCGTGAAGTTATTTGTTGAATTTTTAGAGTTAGAAATAAAATAGTCTCGAGTAGCACAGGAATCCGGCCTGTTTGAGACTGTGGTGGCAAGCGCACGGCTCTGTTTGGTCGTGAGTGAGTGAGCCTTGCGAGTGTGCAGACAGACGGTGATAACGTCTAGTAAACAGACTTGCAGCGACTGTCCGACCAAAGCTGGTGAAAGCTGCCATAATCAGCTGCTGGATATAAAGGTATAGCACATGACGTTTAAAATAGTAAAAGAAACGAAATGGTTAAATCATCACGAGTTAATTACAGATGTTGTGGCTCTCTTTTATCATGCCAGTTCATTGATCCTGTGCCTATGCTACCCTAATCAGTAGCTCCGCCAGCTATAACTAGCTAGTGAACTCTAGCCTACAATGTTAACCTACTCACTTGAGCTGCAAATCCCTACCATGCTACAGTATAATTAGCACCTATCTCAGCAGATGTCTTCAATATGTTTATTGTTGTGCCATATTTTAAATCTAAATTTGTTAATTTATCTTCCTAAAACCCACTAGAGGACACTATTTCAAAAGGATATTTTCAAAAAATTCCTATCAGATGTATTTTTCAGTTACAATAACAGGGTTTTTACATTGTACAGTGTCTATTTCTTGGTAACTTTAAGAAAATCTAAGCAAAAAAAAAGTCAAACAAACAACTTTTAATTACAAATAAGACCATCTACGGAGTTTGGTCCGCCATCTTTTTTTTTTAGACGTGAGCATAAACGCGATCTGATTGGCTAGTGCCTGTGCTGTTAGTTATGCATGAAAGGCAATTTTTGCCTCTCGAAAAGTTGAACATTTTCAACTCTCGCCGCGAGGAACGCATGCGACGGAGCCCAATGGTGCCACAATTCAGTTCGCCAACGGATGACATCACCTTGACAGATCAACGCATTCCAACACATGTAGTGTGTGAGCTATCCGTGAGGCAGGTGTGCGGAGTCAGGAGGGGGCGTGGCAGGAGCAGGGCTCAGCAAAGACGTGTAAAACGTTTGACTATCAACATATAATCTGGGCAACACTGTCTCTCTCTCTACAGTGAATAGAAAGTGTCAGATGACTGTGATTCAAAATGACCAGGATCAGCGTACACAGCTTTTTCTGAAATCCAGTGTCATATCATGGACCCATACCTTGACTGCAGTAGCAATGTAACAGTTTACATTTCCAAATGTAATTCACATGTGAGGCTTCTTACAACAAAATACAACAAAAATATGTGAATATGTGTGACCTCAGATGATAATAAAATCTTTAGATTGTGGGTTAGTTTTGTGACTTAAATCATTTTGCTCCACTAGGCCTACTGCCTTTTGTTGAACAAACACATTAGTGGACATTCTATCTTTAACACCATTCATTCATCAAACTAAAGCACTAAAAATATAAAAAGTGATCTTAATCTTTCACATTTGGCCTGGTGGGTTCAGTTAGCAACTGGGATAAATTGAGACGAACACTAACCTCACTGATAATTGGATGAATCTTTTAACCAGTTCAGATTAAAGCAGCATGTAGCCAGCAACAATAACTAAAATATCAATATGGCCGTCTGTGTTGTTGCCGTGCCGTGGTGGGGAGGCTTGTGTACTTCCATGACCCTGGAGGCTATACCGGGGGTTATACCCCTGGCAGGTCTTACCAAGCCGGGCAGGTTTTACGGAAGAGGTCCGACTTAAGGCAACACCTGGTCCTCCAGGTTGGGGGTTGGGCGTGGGGCTAACAACCTCACCCCATAAAACAATACCTGTTACAGATACGCAAACAAGAGTAAACCATGATATCCCGCCCCGGAGAGAAGATGGACCTTCGTCAGAAGGATTTATGACGCAGGGTGGTGAAAGCTGGAAGCACCTGGAAGCCACTCTGCCGAAAATCATCCTTTCAACCAGGGCTACAACCACCATCAATACATGGAACGTAAGGACCATGTTCGAAGCAGGAAAGAAGTTGCAGAAGTTGCCACCAAGATGAAGAAGTACAACCTTGCCACACTCGGAATCAGTGAATCAAGATGGACGGGTTCTGGACAGAAGAGGCTTGCCACAGGAGAGCTGCTGCTGTACTCGGGCCATGAGGAGGACAACACACACCACACCCAGGGAGTCGCTTTGATGCTGTCCAAGGCTGCTCAGAGAGCACTCATGGGATGCGAGGCACATGGCCCGAGAGCAATAGCAGCGACATTCAAAACAAAGAAGGAAAGAATAAACATGAATATCATTCAGTGCTGATGTAAGGGGTACTGAGTGGGGCTTCTGTGTTATTTGGGGATAATAAGATGTGTGTTTATTTACATGTGTGTTACGGGACTTTTAACTTGATATGGCCTCGCGGCATCTTTCTTTTAGTTTCCTGCAAACCGCGGTTTGGAAGGGAAGTAACAATGGCCCTCATTCTCGAACATTTTCTGAAGTTTCTTCTGAAATGTTTCTTACGGGCTTCGGAAAAACAACGTAAGCAAAAGACATCCGCCAAATTCATGCACGCTTGAAAATGCGGTCCTACGCAGCAGAAGTTTTCTGGGCTGTGCTCCCCCGGAAGAGTTTTCTTAAATTGAAAGCGCGTTCTCGTGCTCCTGAATTTGCATACATACACGCCCTGCCAGCTCCTTATAAGGGCACGCAACCGTAGTGACGTGTGCAGTCGGAATCGACCGAATCTACACGAAAGCAACTCGTAAACGAGTCATGTCAAAGCGGTTTCGTGTACATTACATTTAGTCATTTAGCAGACACTTTTGTCCAAAGCGACGTACAAGGGATAGAACAGTCAAGCTACGAGCAATAGAGACCTAGTGTAACAATAAATACTACTTTACATAAGAAATAGAAAAACGAAATAGGAAATAAAAACGAAGTGCAGGAATGTAACTGCTATAAGTGCAAGTTAAGCACTAGTCGAAGTGCCAGTTAGGAAGGGAGGTGCTCTCTGAAGAGTTGGGTCTTCAAAAGCTTCTTAAAGGTAGAGAGGGACGCGCCTGCTCTGGTAGTGCTAGGCAGTTCGTTCCACCAACGTGGAACTACTTGAAAATTCTGGATTGCCGTAGGCTACTTGCACAGACGGCAGTGCCAAACGACGCTCACTAGACGAGCGCAGCATTCCGGTGTAGTCCTTTTATTTATTTTATGACATCACGGTGCCTCGTAGAATCATGACTATAGGCCTACATGTGAAACGTAATTGTTAATGATACTTTAATCCGATGATCTGTAGAGTTGATGTGAACGCAATCACCAACGATTTCTCACAAATTAATTAACACGGAGAGTTTTCTTAAATGCGATTCCTCAAAAAACCACAAGATGGCCCACGGGGCCATCTTGTGGTTTTTTAAGGAATCGCATTTGAGAAAACTCTGGCCGAGTTACGACTGCTATTTCGAGTTCGGAAAGTCTTCTGAAGTTCAGAGCAAATCCCAGATGAGAGAACTTTCATGAATGCCGAATGTTGTCCTTAATCCAATTCCTCTTAAATTCCTCTTAAATTCTTCTTAACTGCGTTCGAGAATGAGGCCCAATGTGATGAACCAGGGGAGGCTTATCAATTACGTGGGGTTTAAAAAGGAAGGGGAACTCGGGTGACGGGGCGGCCGCTTTTGTCTGGGAATTGCGAGAGTCGGGAGAGCAAGCCAGCAAAGCCATTTGCACGTGGATGGGTGAGATTTGGTGGTATCTAGTAGTAACAGTAAGGATAGCCTAGGCTAGCTGTATTTTGACTAGGCGACAGGCAACGCATAGCCCCGACCCTCGCACTTCCCACCTGGGTAATTGTATTCTTTCCTTTTGTGTTTTCTTTCTGTCTGCTCGCTCCCTTTAAGTAATACACTGTGTAGCCTGCCACTGCATACACCTCTCCAGCCCACCTCGCTGTACACGTTTGCTGCATTGTAGCCCAGCTCAGGGTATTGCTGTGTGTCACCTGTGTGAAGAGACTGGCTCGTTTAATTCACATTTGTTGTCGTGATCTTATTGATGGTTTCCGTTTACTTTGCTTTGATTTAATTGATTTGATTATTTTCCTTTCACCTTTTTGTCTTTGGGCTTGGAGTTGTCTTTGCTGTCGGTACTGCAAACAGTGTGTCCTACTTTTATACAATTTTACTATAGCCTTGTTAATAAATTCCTTTATTATTGTATTTGCCCCTTTTGCCTGTGTTTATTGGCCACTGAGGTACCAGATCCCTAAAGATATATAACCTAGATTTACCTTTGTTACACTATGCCCCAACCAATGACAGTGACGAAGAGAGCAAAGACGAATTCTATAGCAGAATACAGACCATCATCCAGAGATACTCAGGAATTTAGATTAGATTAGATTCAACTTTATTGTCATTGCACAGAGTACAAGTACTGAGGCAACGAAATGCAGTTTAGCATCCAACCAGAAGTGCAAAATAGCAAAAAGTGCACAGTATGTGCATATGTAAAGTGTAATAAGTGAATAAATAGATATGTACAGTAAGAAATAGATATGCAATATGAACAGTAGTTGGGACAAGAATAGCAGCAATTGAAGTGTAGATATGATAAGTATATGTAAAGTGCAGGTGTAAGTATTAGTGGTGGTAATAAGTGAAATGAAGTGAAAGAGGTATTAGTAATATTATATTTAAGAGGTATTGTATGGTATAATGTACGATCAGTGGTGGAATGTAACGAAGTATTTTTACTTCGTTACTGTACTTAAGTACATTTTTACGTATCTGTACTTTACTTAAGTAAAAATAATAGTGCATACTTTTTACTTTTACTCTATTACATTTTTTAGCTATTATCTATACTTTTACTCCGCTACATTTCTACAATATGTGTTGTTACTCGTTACATTTTATGAACACAGTTTCGCCAAAATGTTGCCTACACAAAACTATGGATTGCGTTGCTGTTTTGGAAGTTTAAACCAATCAGGTACCTGACACCACGTGGCTCTATCCAATGATATCAGAGTGCGCGTTTGGCAGCAGCACTAGCGGTAGCTTTGCATGTTATACCTGAACATTCAACAGAGCCTGACTACTGCCTATTCAACATGGATCCAGAGTCGGCCTGAACTGAGCCCTCTGATATGAGCCACCCTTGGCCCTATTTAAAAGATATGTTCGAGTTCAAAGGCCCCAAGAATGACTCCTGGAGGTTTCAATGCGGTTCCTGTCTCCCTCAAAAAAAGGAGTTGCTAGCCTTCAATAATTCGCCCTCAAATTTAAAGTAGCATATCGAGGTAAGCAGAGTGATTGCTATGCTAAGTTAATGTCCCTGACTTTTGAATATTGATATATGTATTTAATTAGTTTACTGACATGATATTATAATGTTATCTAGCGAAATGTATGTTGACATACAGCAATAGCATAAAAAAAGCATGATTGTATCTTCATTATATATTTAACTTAGTGGTAAGATAAAGCTGGTAGGTTAGCTATGTCAAGTTAGCGTGCCTTGTTCTGTCCAGTTTTACAATTACATTTGTTTTTCATGTTCCATGTTTCCCTTTTTTACACGTTTACAATTAAATAAAAGATTTAAAGATATCATATGGTGTCTTTATTGGTTTGGCTTATGGTATTAACTTTGCAAATAATCCCTGGTAGATAACTTGTCATCCGCAGAATTGTAAGATATAGTGTGAACAGTATTACAGATGGTAGGCACAATAAGTACACCAACCTTTCCAATTAACAAATGTTGTTAATAAATAATTATTACTAGTAGTGACATCTGTAGAGGCATTTATTACCAGTAGCTATTTCTTTATCAAAATGGCCCAGCCTAGACATTGAGAGACCCATTGCGTGAGTACTTTTACTTTTAATACTTAAAGTAAATTTAAAAGTAAGTACTTTTTACTTTTACTTAAGTAGGATTGTTGATGTAGTACTTTTACTTTTACTTTTATTTTCCTGGGTACTTGTACTTTTACTTAAGTACTAAACTTCAGTACTTCCTCCACCACTGTGTACGATTAAAACAGTAATAAGTGGTAAAAAAAACATTCTGGTGCAAATGTTCAGTGGCTGGAGGAGGGTATGGCAGTCAAGCCACGGTGGAGGAGGGAAGTACAGTGCAAATGTTCAGTGGCTGGAGGAGGGTGTGTGGCAGTCAAGCCAGGGTGGAGGGGGGGTACAGTCACTGGGGGAGATGTGTGTAGGGGTGGGGGCTATCCCCGTGGTGCAGAGTTCAGTAGAGTGACAGCCGCAGGGATGAAGCTGTTCCTGAACCTGCTGGTCCGGGAACGGAGCACCCTATAGCGCCTCCCAGAGGGGAGGAGGGCAAACAGTCGGTGGCTGAGGAAGAGACATACCATCTTAATGGGAGACCTCAATGCAAAAATTGGAAGTAACACCAGAGGCTATGAGAGGATAATGGGGCAGCATGGTCTAGGAGAGAAATGGAGAGAGATTTGCAGAACTATGTGCAAATAACAACCTTGTCATCGGAGGAAGTGTCTTCCCCCACAGGCGAGTGCACAAAGCCACATGGGTATCACCGGACCTCTCCACTGAGAACCAAATAGACCATGTATGTGTCACAAAGAAGTTTTAGGAGGTCCCTCCTAGATGTACGAGCCAGAAGAGGAGCTGACGTAGCATCAGACCAAGTCCAATTGAAGTTGAGGAGAAACTGGATAGGTGAGAAGAACCAGAGAAAGAAATTCAACACAGCACTATTAAGAGCTCCAGCAGCAGCAGAGAAATTCAAGATCACACTAAAGAACAAGTTTCAGGCCCTGCAAGAGCTAGATGAAGAAGGTGAGGAAAGAAACATAGATGGGATGTGGAAGGTAGTAAGGAAGCCGTAATCACAACATGCAATGTAGCACTAAGACCAAAGAAAGATAGGCACAAGGCTTGGATATCAGCAGAGTCAATGAAGAAGGTGGAGGAGAGGAAAGAAAAGAAGGCAGCTCTAAACAGCAGTCGTACAAGAGCAGAGAAAGTGAAGGCACAAACAGAGTACAGGGAAGCGAATAAGAACGTGAAAAAAGCTTGACGACAGACAAGAGGAACTATATAGAGGCCCATGCATTAGAAGCAGAAGAAGCAGCTAAACATGGGAATCTGAAAGACCTGTATGACACCACCAAAAAGCTGGCAGGAAAGACCAGTAAACCTCAAAGACCGGTAAAGGACAAAGAGGGAAAGCCAATAATTGGGGAGGAAGGACAGAAGAAAAGATGTAATACTTAACAGACCAGCCCCACAAGACCCACCACACATCCAACAAGCAGACAGGGATCTGCCAATAGACCTCAGTGCACCAAGAAGGGAGGAGATCAGGAAAGCCATTAAAAAGCTTAGAAAACGGTAAGGCCGCAGGACCAGATAGTATCCGGGCGAGGCACTGAAGACGGACACAGAGACCGTGGGAGAGATGCTCCACCCTCTCTTCAAGAAGATGTGGGAAGAGGAAAACATCCCATGTGAATGGAAGGAGGGCCAAAGAAAGGGGACCTGAGCAACTGTGGAAACTCCAGGGGATCATGCTACTATCCATCCCAGGAAAGGTCTTCTACAGGATCTTACTGGACAGGATGAAGGATGTGATTGACCCCCAGCTTAGAGACCAGCAGGCTGGCTTCCGCAAAGACAGATTGTGTATAGACCAGATTGCCACACTGCGCATCATCCTGGAACAGTCACTAGAGTGGAATTCACCGCTATTCATAAACTACAAGAAGGCTCTCGATATTGTCGACGGGGAGACCCTCTGGAAGCTTCTCAGGCACTACGGAAGTGCCAGAGAAATTAATTAACATCATCAGAATCACCTATTAGGGAATGACCTGCAGAGTGATCCACGAGGGACAACCTACCGGTGTTTTCTGCGTACAAACGGGAGTGAGGCAGGGGTGCTTACTATCGCCGTTCTTGTTCCTGCTGGCAATTAATTGGGTAACAAAGCAATCCACAGCAGCAGGGGCGGCGCCAGGGGGGGGCTAGGTGGTGCTCTAGCTCCCCCTGGACTAGCCATAGCACCCCCATAGCACCCCCAAGAAAGTAATGGTTTATTTTATTATTGTTATTTAATTTCAGTCTACGTTATTTATTGTGTGATAATAATATTTAACTCACAAAAGAAAATAATAACAGATTGAAATTAACAGATTGTTTTAGACACAGAGCAATCATTCTGTCATAACCTTTGACCCAATTTTTACGTCGCACGCGTGAATGTTGACGTTACCGGACAGTTGCAGGAGAAAGCGAGCTAGTGCGTAGTAGTTTCAAGTTAACATCAACAATCAGTTTTTGCTACCTAAATGTCCACGTTTGGAAGAATGATTAAGAAACGAGAGTGACGTAGAAGAATAAGAGATTCCAGCGGTATCTGTTGTGGATTTTTAAGGAGAGGAACGTTGTGGTCAAGGAGGTCAACCCTCCACCACTACTGAGGGTGCTAACCATGGTGAGGGTGCTAACCATCAGTGATATTAGCATGAACGCTCAGGATGGTCCAAGAAGATCAAAACCCCAGAAATATCCACCTCGCATGTTTGGAGTCCAACAAATGAGTTTTTGTAAAAGCTGGTTGGAACAGTCTGGTGGTTGGAGTACAATGTAACCAAGGTATTGTTAGCTGTGTAACATTAATGAAAGCTGTCTGATTTGTTGCATGCATTGATTGCCCTGTGTCGCGGAAGACTCGTTGTGGTTGATTAGCAACGAAGATGCCCTTTTTTGTCGAAGATTTTAACTTTTGCCTTTTTCCTCTTTTTTGGATTTTTTTGGAGCCGCTTTAAAAAAATAAATCAGAGACTCTTTAACCTAGGACGAGCAGTCTGTCTGTGTGCTAGGTATACATACGGTTCTATGTGATGATTGATGATTGTGAACTGAAATAATATATACTTTTTTAACGTATTTCTGACTCTGTTTTGATTCTAGTTCATTCTATCTGCTATTCCAAGATTCATTTCACTCTGTCTGACATGGTAGTGGTCACCTGGCGCCCAAGTTTAACCCTCACTACCACAACTTTAACCCTAACGCCCTAGTGTTTCAAAGTAATTTAAGTATTTGGGATTGCGGACTCTATAACATGCTGTATGCCTTTTGTCGGTGGCCGTTGCAGATGTGCGCGTCAGTCGGAAGTTGCCTAAATGATAATAACAATACAATCGGTTTGTTTAGCGCTTTTCATGGACCCCAAAGATGCTTCAGAGAGCATGTAATCATGTAAACAGATGATAGACGATATGGTGTGGAATTGTTGTAGTAGAGAACCCTGTGACACATAGGCTATCCCCCTCATTTCATAGCACCCTCGCTAAAACGCCGAGCTCCCCCATAGCACCTGCAGAAAAAAATGTCTGCCGCCGCCACTGCACAGCAGAAAGGAAAAACGGCATATAGTGGACAATGTGGGCGCAGCTCGATGACCTGGACTTTGCAGATGACTTGGCCCTTCTCTCTCATACCCAGCAGCAGATGCAGGAAAAGACCAGCACCATCGCAGCCAACTCTGCTCGCCTCTGTCTTAACATCCACAGAGGGAAGAGCAAAGTCATGAGAGTCAACTCTGCCAACACTGCATCCATCATGCTGGAAGGCAAAGCTCTGGAGGAGGTTGAGGAGTTCACCTACCTTAGCAGCATTGCCAACAAGCAGGGTGGAACAGATGCAGATGTGAGAGTCAGGATTGGCAAGGCCAGAGTTGCGTACCTCCAACTAAAAAACATCTGGAGCGCAAAAGACCTGGCCATCACAACAAAGATCAATATCTTTAACAGCAATCTGAAGTCAGTCCTACTCTACGGTGCTGAGACATGGAGGACTACAGTCAATACGACAAACAAAATCCAGTTATTCATCAATACCTGTCTGCGACGAATCCTCCAGATCCACTGGCCAAACACCATCAGTAACAAAGAACTGTGGGAACGTACCAGCCAAAAGCGAAAGAGATCCTCCAACGATGTTGGAGATGGATAGGCCATACTCTCCGCAAACCAGCCACAAACATCACAAGACAGTCCCTCAAGTGGAATCCCCAAGAGAAAAGAAAGAGAGGTTGGCCGCGAAACACCTGGCGCAGAAACTGGGAAGCAGATGCCAAGAAAATGGGCTACACTTGGGGACAGCTTGAGATGTTGGCTTAGGACCGAGATGCTTGGAGAACTCTTGTTGGCGGCCTAAGCCCCAGAAGGGGTAGTAGGCGATGATGATGATGATGATGGCCGCCACTCGCAACTTTTTCAAAATAAAGGTTAAAATGTATTCATTAGTTTTACAACTATAAATGATGAGAAATCAAGAAAAAAAATGCTCATTTAACAAACTGTATGAGCTACCAATGTACAATGAATACAAATGAATATCCAAAATTTTCCCTACAAGAGAAAATGTGTTTGAACATAGATATTTAGGCCTGAATGGCCTTTGCAGGTACCTCTCTCTCTCTCTCTCCCTTGCTCTCTCTCTTTTCCTTCTCCCCCCTCCCAAGTCTATTCAAGGAAGCTTTATTATACTGCTCTATCTATGTGTACCCTGACAGCAAAAGGCCAGTGGACCACTGTCTGCCCACTTTGGCTCATCGGTTTTCTGGCAGTCCGCTGGAGAGTTACAGAAAAACAGCCCACCGTTTCTTTACTTATTCATACTTCTTTAGTCATTTGCACCAAAAGTTTACATTTTATAGATGTTTCTAGAGTGTAACATAAGTCTTTAATTGGCCGAGTCATTTTTTACCTGGAGAGCCTTCTAGTACCACAAACTACTTCTGTTTAGCGGCTGATGTTTTAAACAGACTATGCAAAGGATATGATGTAGAAATTCAAGGATATTGCTAACATTTAATTTATTTTACAGACTGTGACAGAGTGGAACTTGACTTGCAGCAGGGGGGGGGGGGGGGCTGCTCAGTGCACCGGAGTTGGTAGACGCGTGCACCCAGATGAATAGCTCCAGTTTAATAGCCTTCTTGGCAATTTCACAGAGAAAAGGTAAATCATTGGTCGTGGGTATTATACAATTCATCGTTTAATGACTATATAGCAACCCAGTCTAGTTACACAGCAATAATAAGCCTACAGTGAACTGACAGGCAAGTCTGTCAAGTTAAGGTTTACTTCCCTCTCTCAATTCAGTTAACCTCAGATAGACTAGCTTTATTGACATCCCTGTAAGAGTATTGCCAAAGCACAGCTAGGGGAAAAACACAAACATATAGGCTATATAAGGATAAAAAAGAAAACAAAATGTTTTTCTCCTTTGTCATGCCTGTAATCTTACTAGAATAGTGTTAGTGATTAGTTTGCACTTGCACTTTGCTTATGGTGCAGGTTAAATTAGTGTTTTAAATTAGGTTTGAGTTGTAGGTTGAATACATTATGATTAACAGTGTATTATTGTTATTGTTACTATTTTTATAGAGAAAGCACAGAACACTTCTCAAGCAATACAATGACCTGACTGCAACTACAACCAGAAGGAAGGGGACATTGCCTGCTGGTGAAGGTGCTTCAACCAGTAAGCAGCAAAAACTCGAGGACACAAAAGCCTCTTAGAAGAGCACAAACCTTCCAGTAGTGAACTTTTGCAATCAAATTTCTTTTTCATGTTACATACAAGAAGCTACAGAAAAGCAAGGTTTAAAATACCGATAGCCATTTTGACTTTTTTTCTCACTTTTGGCTGCCTGGCAAATGGTCAAATTCTCATTTTCCTCAAAATTATTTTTTTGCCAATTTCCTCATTGTAAGATCTGCCTTTTTTGTTGACTGGTTCTTGCCTGGCATTCACACTTTGTGCTTAGTCTTGGGTTACTACTGTGTTTTCCCCTATACTGCTATTAACAGAGCACAATGTTTGAATAGTTTTACAATTAAATACATTATTTAAAGATATAACATGTTCTCTTAATTAGTTTGGTTTAATGGTATTAACTTTGCAGATAATCCTTGGTAGATAACTTGTCATCCGCAGAATTGTAAGTTAGAGTGTGAACAGTATTACAGAGGGTAAGCACAATAAGTACACCAACCTTTCCAATAAACAAATGTTGTTGCTTATAATTATTACTAGTAGTGACATCTGTAGAGGCATAAGTTTTACCAGTAGCTACTGTATATCAGCATTCTTTATCAAAATGGGACAGCCTAGACATTGACAGACAACCCATTGCGTGAGTACTATTACTTTTAATACTTAAAGTAAATTTAAAAGTAAGTACTTATTACTTTTACTTAAGTAGGATTGTTGATGTAGTACTTCTACTTTTACTAAAGTATATATTTTGCTGGGTATTTGTACTTTTACTTAAGTAGGCCTAAGCTTCAGTACTTCCTCCACCACTGGCTGTCGCCGGCAGGTGCATCCTCGATTGTAGGCCTTCTACTAGTAGTAGAGGTTGGTGGACCTCTCTGGACCAGGGATTAACTCTTTTTAACCATTTATCCATTTTTGTGCAGCAACCGGAATGAGCTCCCGCCTCTCTACACAGGGCATCAGTGGAATTCTGACGAGGGAGCTAACCGTTGTGCATATGTTTTGACTAACCTACCTGTAGCTATTTTTGGCAGTGTAATTATTTCCCTGAACACTACAATGTATACATGAGTGTATTTTTGGCATTGCGAGTGGGCAGTGTTGGGAAGTAACGGAATACATGTACCAGCGTTACGTATTTAGAATACAAATTATGAGTAACTGTATTCCGTTACAGTTACAATTTAAATAGATGGTATTCAGAATACAGTTACATTGTTGAAATCAATAGATTACATGACGGTACTTCTCTGTTTCACGCGTGTATTCACTCTCTAAATAAATTAAGGCAACTTGATGCATTTCCCAGAAGCCCAACATGAAAACGAATGAAAATTAGCTATTTGCGTGATCAGTAGCTGCTAATGGAGTCGGAAGAGGAGCAGGTGCCAGAGCCAGCACAACAGAGCCAGGGCAGGAATGCTTTTCTATCCTGGAAATTCAAACAGCATTTCACGTTAAAGAAAGAGAAGGGAGAACATAATATAACTGTGCAGTGCAACCTCTGCTTGCCAGCAACAAACCTCCTTTCAGCGTCCAAAGACTCCACCTCCAACCTGAATCTTAAAGTAAATGTATTTTTGTATTAGCCAAGGGTAGTCATCTGCTGTAGTTTTACTGGTCACCTTGCTATTTTATAGTTGTATCAGCCAGATGTGCGACTTTACATTCTCCTATGTGCTGATTTACTAGCCCCGGAGCCGTTGAAAGACTCTGATTAGCCCTGTTTGACATGCTAGCTAACGTTAGCTAAAATGAGCTTGTGTTCGCTTAAACTGCGGTAAGATTGCAGTTCGGGACTACAAACACAAAAATGTATCTCCGAGTTCAGGTACTTGTTAGTAACACTACTGTGGAAGTAGCCTGACGTTGTCATACTCATAATTCTAGTCAGAATATGAGTCTGATACTGCTCCATTGGGCTGTGATTAAGGGGGCGTGTTTCAATCGAACCAGGAGAAAAAATGCCTCTTTGCTCAATTGACCGATCGCCAGGGCCCCGCCCCCTTAGTTACTGTTGCTACGTCCGACACAATTCCCGGAACTGTCAAGCTAAAACCCATGGCGAGTACGGGGACAAGCGCTATAGCTGTCAGTGTGAGTGATGATTTTTGGAGTAATACCTCCACGATATCCTCCAGATCAAGGCAAAAGGGACTGCAATATGCAGTGGAAGGATATCCAAAATATTAAGATCAACAACGAAGTGGACACAACAATAATCGAAGCAAAAGTATACAGGTCTCAATAAAAAAAATGAGAAACCCCACGACCTCTTCATTAAATGCAACCAGCACAAACCTTGTAGACTAGTCATCTTATTTCACCACTGGGTAAGATCTGTATATAATATTTCAAGCTAGCTAATAACCTACAAAGATTCTTTATTCGTATTATTTATTCCGTCTCTAGCGAGACACTCTGGTACTGGAGGTATCTATCGATCTAGCTAGCTAGGATGGTGACAATCTAGAGAACAGTTACAGTAACGTACCAGTGTGGATCAAGATAGCTGCTAGTGACGTTATTGTTCAAGGGATGTGTGTGCATGTTGCTGAAAGTATTTCACAGTCACTGTAGTGATAACTTGCTTGTAAAATTGATGATCCTGATGTAATGCTATGGCTTTGTATCAGATCGCCAGGTTATTGCTCTCAGGTTGTGCCTTATGCATACCTTGGGATACTCAGGAGTAGGTTGCCCATTCACAAAATGCCACAAAGATTAAAATAAAACAACTTCATATTGGCCTTTGTTCAACATTGATACAGTATGTTAAGCTCGAGCTAGTCTCTCCAACTAAAGTGTTAATGTTAAAATCAAAATGTTAATGTTACCGTCTGTAAAATTGCACACTGAGCTATCCTAGCTAGCGATGTTGATGTTACGTCTGTAAAATTGCACGCTGAGCTATCCTAGCTAGCGATGTTGATGTTACGTCTGTAAAATTGAACGCTGAGCTATCCTGGCCAGAGATAGCAAACGCCAGCAGCATAAATACAAAGTGTTCGTTAAAAGTTCTGTTCATAGCTGGCGTTTGCTATCGCTAGCTAGGATAGCTCAGAGTGCAATTTTACAGACGGTAACATTAACATTTTGACGGTAACATTTTGATTTTAACATTAACACTTTAGTTGGAGAGACTAGTTATGTACTTGTAGTGGTAATAATACAAGTTGTCATGAATCATAACTGTTTGGGGATGTTCTCTCAACTAGACAGTTAGTTATCATACCTAGCGATAGCGTAGTTCGCTAGATAGATATCATAGCTAGCTGCAAGCAGCTTCATTTACTTTGGAGCAGACATATGTGTGTTTTTCGATATATTGAGGTGGGAGTCGGGTCTCCCACACTGTTTAATCCACCGCCGGCACATTTCCTCTTGTGTTTTGGGCTTTGGAAATGCGGGGAAAAAAACACGCATCCCTCTAATCTCTGTGTCAGATCTAAAAGTCCCGTAAGCACACTGCTTCACCATGCTGCTCAGACCTCAAAGTTGTCGGACCTTCTTCTCTTAGTAGCGGTTGCTAAGGTATGATTGGACGAGGGCCGTTCTAGGGAGGAGTTTCGCGATCGGTCAATTGGTTACCTACAACCAATCAGAGCAACATAGTATGTGACCAGGGCCAGCTGATAAATTAAACTTTTTGTAATTAAAGTTTGGTGTGTGTTGTATTCTATCATAGTCTCTGATCATTCCACATTCACTGTGTGCAAATAAAGTGGAAAGTTGTGTGTGTGTGTGTACCCCTGCGTAGTTCTGATAGATCCATACCCCACAATAATGTGTGTGTGTGTGTGTCTGTACCCCTACAAAGTCTTGATAGCCCCATACCGCACATTCACTTGTGTGGGTACGCACACAATTTCCTAACACTCACTCTGTGTCTTATTCTCTCTCTCCCTCACACATACATCTCCTCACATCTCCTACCTTGTCTCTGTACTCAACTGCCATTTTCTTTTGAGTAAAATGTATTAAATGAGGATTCCCTAATTTCTGCATATTTTGTGCATTCAGTTAATAAGTGCAGCTCTGTCTCTACAGTCCCCAGACTGCAGTGCAAGCATCAGCCTCTCCTGCCTGGGCAGCCAGGTCTGCCTGTGTCTGCCTTCTTTAATGTTACACTGTCAAGGTTTTATTCTGTTTGATGTCGTGTACAGTACTCAGGTAAATAGCTGTTGTATAGCAGTGTTAATTTCGTTGACGAAAACTATGACGAAAAATATTCGTTAACGACCTTTTTCCCGTGACTAAGACGTGACGAAAACGGATCTTTATAAATAAAAACTATGACTAAATCTATTTTAACTTTCGTTGACGAGACGAGACAAGACGAAATGTTGGTGGTTGACTAAGTCACAATTGGTTTTTTTCTAAACTTGTATGCACATCATTGGTTGAATGTTGGCCGGTCCTGTATCTATGCCTCCTCCACTCTCTGAGATGGCCAGACATGCAAGTGACGCCCTAAGGCTGAACGTTATGATGGCTGAAGTTCAAGCACTCGGTACTGGAAGACAAATAAGAATAGATATCTGGACAGTCTTTAATTATAACTTGACAGAAAATAAAACACAATGCACCGCAATAACCGGAGAGAAACCTTGTGGCTTCAAAATAGGTGGGAAGAACACAACAAGAGGCACCTGAAAGCGCACAAGACAACCCTGCCATTTATGCCAAGGTAAATTAGCTAGTAACTGTCAATGATAATTAGCTAATGTTAACTAGTTATTCGAATATATTAGCCAACGTTAAGTTAACTTCAAAGGGGCAGTCGAGTGTATAGGTTGTGTCAGCTTGGATAACTAGCTAGTCATTTTCGATTGAAACCTCCCGTTTGGCTTGCCAAATGAGTTCCAAAACTTTTAGCTAGCTAACGTTGGCTAACTATGAGGTAGCATAGCTAAGTTATACTAGCTATCGATAACTAGCTAGTAAACACATTGCAGAATGGACTATAGGACAGGCCACGCATGACATTAATCAAGAAAAAATTAATTAATATGTGATTGGTTTACATATCCTTGTCTATTTGGGCAATTGTTATTATCATTGGCACTATTTTCAACTCTCAAACTATCCGTCTAGCTAAATACTGTATGTTGGTTATCAGATTGCACAGCAATTCATATGGAGGATATGTGGTTGATTTAACTAAGGCCAGGTAGGCATAGTAGTTGTATTGTGTTATCAGATCATTTGAATCTTCAAAATCTAGACTTGATATTCTCTTATATTTTAATGATAATACTGTTAATTAAGTATTGCCTTAAAATTATTAATTACATTGAATTCATTGGAATTCAGCTGTAGGCATAGGAGATCTGTATCTTAGAGACTAATTGCATCCACAGTTTAAGTACTGCAAGCTTGACTATTATGCAGTTGTAGACACAACACAGGGGGTCCCTGGGCCTGAGAAGGGATGGAAAGGAGTTTAATGTGACTATAAGATGGACTTAATTTTTAGTTTAATGTGACTAAAACTAGACTAAAATGTAATGAGACTTCGTCGACGAAAACTAGACTAAAACTAAGCAGGATAAAAATGACTAAAAGTGACTAAAACTAATATGCATTTTCGTCTAAAGACTAAGACTAAATCTAAAATAGCTGCCAAAATTAACACTGTTGTATAGTCATGTGCATGTTTAGGGCCGAATAGCATTACAATTTGTGTTGTGATTTAGTGACACCTGTCCAATGGGCAACGTCATTTTCCTTTTTAGTGGTTGTAATGTTGTTGGGTCTAATCTGTATCTGGCTATTGCATCATTGTCCTGAGCCCCTGTGAAATGAGTTGGTGTTAAATCTCTGCATGCAGGGCTTCAGGTGGATGTTTCCACGAATGTGAAAAGTCACATTTTGTGGGTGGACCCCACACCTCACAGCCATGAAGTGCGATAGGTAAAATAATTGACATGGATAGTTTAATCCAAGTTCTAATTGGTAAATTGGTAAATTGGATCGATCTTTTGATGGCATGAAATGCTCTTTTTGAAACAATGGAAGAGATGATGTTCTGAACTCAAACACTGGACTCGGACACAGAGGTAAAGCGAAAGAATAAACTCTTACTGAAAATGGTTCGGTACACGGGCAGTCCAATAAACATATAAAGGCAAACTATCCAAAAGGGCAGAGGCAAAAGAGTTATCCATTGAACAGGCAGGGATTGGCAACACAAGTAAATTAATTTACAAAGAGCTATCACTAGAAAGCAAGGGGCCCGAGGAAATAACAAGCGTAAATAACAATGATAAACAATGATCGCAAGCATCACAGGGAAACAACAATGAAAATACAATGACGAGAACGCAACAAGAGAACCAGCACACACAAACTAAATACCATGGGTAAAGAGGAACAGGTGCGGACAATCAGCAAGGTGGGGCACACACAAGGGCAGGGTGTGAGGAGTCTGACACGAGGAGACATGGGTAAACAAGCACAACACAAAACTGAAGAACAAATGACAACACAAGAAAAACGAACTAAAAAAACAGGGCAGGGCTTAACACTTTTTGCTAAGTTCCTTCACAGCCAAGCCAAAGATTCCTGCTGAATTGATAGTTGAATGCCTAAAACTGTTGTGGAACTGTGAAATTCTGTAGTGTGTGTGCCAGTTTATTAATGTGAATGTTGAATAGCGTTAGACTCTGTTAGATGAATTAATATAAAGGACCATATCTCTGTGGAGTGATATATATATATATTTTTTGTCAATATAAATGTAAAGCTCTGCGAGTTTTTGTCCCAGAGACATAAAAAGAAACCTTGAACCCTGTACTATGGATATACAGTTCAAAACTAAAATATAAATAAGCACTTTGTAAGGAGAATAGAAATAATCTCTTGCACATTTTAGTCTCTGAGTGAGGTTTCAGCTAACAACCCGCCCATTAGTAAATGACAGCTATTCATATGATAAGGGAATGGTAATTCAGTGATGGCTATTGGGTCATAGTCTGGCAAGAAAACCTGTGGGTGTAGTGGGCCACAAAGACATTCCAGGGCCATTACCTAATGGCCATTGCCTTTGACCTAGGTGTCCCAGGCTGTTTACACCTAGTAGGGAGACTAGTTTTGGAGAGGAAAAGGTCACTCTCAAATTATAAATATGTAGTAGTGAAACCACACACACTTTCTGAATGCTAAACTAACATATGTATAGTTAACACATATGTTTACAAGGTTCAGAATTAAAAATTCTTGTGAATAAATCTTTACAATGTGTTTTTGTACAAGGTCTGAGCACCTCTGAAACAAGGTTTTTCTAAGGGTATGTTTACATTTGATTTAAATACAAATTTATTTTACTACATTCCTTTTAATCGCATTTTATTATTGCTGAGGTCTTCTAGAATATAATCATATATGCCATTTGTGCATCAATGTTTTAAGTTAGGGGAAATGTACAAAAACATCAAGGCATGTCAGTCAACTTAGAAAAGTCTAAAAGGCCTTGGTCCCTAGAGTTCCTCCTTTGTAAAAGACTGAGAGGTTCTATGAGCAGCTGTGAGACGCTGTGCTCTGTGGTCTAGGGTTGTTCCATTGCTTTGCAGGAACTGCAATAAAAAAAGGAAACTGGATAACAGTATAATGGTTTGCAAGCACTATAATTAAAGTTTGCTGTGAGTTCATAGCCTCTGACCATTCCACATTCACTGTGTGCAAATAAAGTTGAAAGTAAAGTTGAGGTCCTGAATGCTTGTAGACTTACCAACTTACTAAAAACATTTTGGTTTGGTACAAGCCTGACTAGCCAGTGGAAAAAGTATCACCACCCCTTTTTTTTTTACCTTTTTATGTAATAAAGTATGATATAGCCAGCAGTATTCCATCTGAAACAATACATTTTCAGAATGATATGTTGTAAAATATTGTCATCGCAGAGAAATGGTTCTATGTGCACATCTTTTCGGCCATAGCCGTACGCCTGCTGTTCGTTAAGATGGAACGGAGCTCCGGACAAATTTGTTAAAACAAGACAAACATTTATACCACAAAGTAGTCTGTAAGCAAGAAATAAAATGAAATGGATAAAATACTTACGTAGGTTGCTAGCTGGTTTATCACTTGAGGTTCACTCTGGTTGTCGACTAAGAGTAAGTCGAGGTCGTGGATTGATGGTCGCAGTTTTTAAGCTGCACTGAAAATGAAACTGTTTGGGCTGGTTTTCTAAATTAAACTGCCTGACTTACGAGAAATTATGACGGTGGGTGGCGGCGCTACATTTTTAAATCAGGAAGTCCCGAAACCAATGGTTTTAGAAGATGAAGGCCAACGACCACTGACATACCTGTCTATCACGGCAATGAGCAGCGATCATCAGAACAGCGATCATCAATGATCACCTCATCCCACATGTCACAAACTGTATCTCCTATCAAAAAAGCATAACTGAAATCAAAGGAATATGGTATTTAGGCCTATGCTCCATTTACTCCTCTCTATTGTTGCCCATGGGCAAAGGAAACAACTACGCCATTAGTACTCTGGTGATTGTGGGAGCGGTGCAGGTGAGCGGGTTGAAGTTGAAGGGGGCGTGGCAGGTGCAGGATCACGCTCTGGCGTGACACAATTGTTCTTTTGTTAAGTACCATAAATCCTCAAATAAAGACCAGGATTCAATTAGAGGCTAGGCTTCAGATAGTAGCCGGGGGCGTGGTCGATACGGACAAATAAAGGCCGGGCCCGGTATACAAGCCGGGGGTAAAAAAAAGGTACTGGTAGCCTATTTTACTGTAGCCTACCAGCATCAGTCCATCAGCACAAAGCAGACATCACAATTTAATTTAATGCATTTCATAAATACATGTTCTCCTCATGTTTAATGTTGTTGGCTAATTTCATGGCTGTTTGCAATAAAAAAAGAAATGTTTCAGCCTACAAGGCGAATTTGTTATTATAGAGTTACTTGCCTAAACGATAGAAGACATTCCTCCAAAATACCTCTTTTTAATGATTTTGTTGCCGTTGCCGTCCCAGGTGTTGCGTAGCAACCCATTACTTGCTGACTTCAAGTTACAATGACTTTCCGCTACGTTAAATGACGGACTTCTTGCGGAATGATATGAAAGATGTGAATCAGAAACACAAAACCCGTTGCCAATGACAGCGGTCATTAACTTTTCGAGGTGGTGAATATCAAGAAATTACAGACCTGCTAACGTTGGGGTGACCCATTCAAATCAACGGAACTTTTTTGAACATTCCGAAGAGCCGTAAGAAATAAAGGCCTGCCCCTAATACAAGCCTGCCCCAAATACAGGCCGGTGCGCTGTGCAGCCTAAGTAAATAAAAGCCCCGGCTACTATTTGAGGATTTACGGTATGCTGCATAGCACTTTCCCAAGGTTACTGCACACACAGATGCCCCAGTAATGTTTTGGGTCAAATTGATCACAAATCTTATACATGAGGGCAGGGGCGGAGATCCCATTTCATTGTAGGGGGGGACAATACATGGTAACATTTCAGGGAGTAATTCCTGGGGGGGGGACATGAAAAAATTGCTGTAACGAGAGCTAGCATAACTTAGCTGCTAAATACAGAATTCTCTTATAACATTTTACATGTGGCACAATGTACCCTGAGATATTAGAGTGACACGTCGTTTTTTCCAAATTTCCAAAGCCCAAAACACAGGGGGAAAGGTCCCGGCTGTGGATTAAACAGTGTGGGAGACCCCACTCCCAACTCAATATATCAAAGATCAACAAACAAAATATGTCTGCTCTAAAGTAAATTAAGCTGCTTGAAGCTAGCTATCTAGCGAACTAGGCTATCTAGCTAACTATCTAGTTGAGAGAAGATCCCCACAGTTATGGTTCATGTCAACTAGTGTTATAAACACTTCTAGTACATAAATAGTCTCTCCAACAAATTTGTTAATGTTAAAATAAAAATGTTAATGTTACCGTCTGTAAAATTGCACGCTGAGCTATGATAGCAAACACCAGCAAGTTGCAAGGAGCTTAATATACTGTATCAATGTTGAACAAAACGTCCCAAAACGTCCCCCCCGGGATCTCCGCCTATGCATGACGGTGATCATGGAGTCAGAGAAGTAGCCTACATTTAATATGACATTGAGAAGCTTTAGAATGGCCGATTTGAATGAGGTCCATTCAGGACACCATCTCCACCACAGGCCTTTCTGGGCTGGAGGTCGTGTAGCGTTCCCTCAGGCTCTTTCTGAGTTACTGGGAAATGTTTATTATCCTTTATAGTAATCTCAAGGATTTACAATCTGTTGGATATGTGCTGCTGGTCAGAACTTAAAGTAGGATGGTCAAATAGGTTTGTGAAGTACTCTCTCCATTTTTAATTGCTAAATCATCACAAGGCCATTTGATTCTTCTCTACATTTCAGTTGGTTTAGTATAAGTTTATTTGTCTTTGCTGTTATTGTAAGCTTATAACTCTTGAGGGATTCAGTATACTGAACGTGAATATCTTAGTTGTCTGTTTTTTTGCATTCAGAATAAACCCAACCCCAATTCTTTGTTTTTAGCGGTGGCCAAATGTGAAATTGGAGCTACGTGGTCAAACATGTTTTTTAGGTGGTATAAGGCTAGGTTCATGTCTACTCTGTCGTGTCGACTTGTGTGGGTAATTTGTGGATAGAAATTAGTTCAGAAATGATTGGGTTTTCAAATGTGTAACTGAGCTCTGGAAATATACAGAGCTGTAGCTTGCTTTGATTTTCCAGGGCTTTGTGTAAATGTTGGGTGTCTCTGTTCTGTTCACCTCCCCTCTCTCTGCCTAGCTCTCTGGCAAGCCAGCACGTCAGCCATTTATTTCCCTATGGGGAAAACATACAAGCACGCCATTGACTGGCTCATACATGTTATTATAAGAGTCTGACATGGAAAGGGTCCCTACAGAGATACACCAATAATTACTATGTAAACAACCACCACCCATATAGACAGGTGTCACATTATAAGCATAACTGTGGTAGCCTAGGAGTCACATTATATGCATAACAGTCATCCAGCCAACATCATTCCCCCCAGTAGATGCCATGAAAGAGGCAAACCAGAAGAGAAAAGTAATATCGGAACAAAGCTGCAACTAATCATTACTGTAATACTTAAGGTATCATATTGTGGAAAATTGTTCATCAAGTGAAGTCTTTCTCTTTCTCTTTCTGTGCTGTTTTGACCATGTACCACTTCCTCTTCTAAATGTAACAAGCTGTTGTGCCGAGAAGTAGCTAACCACCAGGTGTTTCCTTCCATTATGAAAGCTACATCTTTTGCAGACAGTTTGCAAGCTTAGTGTGCACGTGCCTGTTTGCACACCGGGTAGGTCATGAATATAGCAATCTTTAGTGCTGCTTTTGTCAGACCTCTGAACCATTTGTTGGTGTATGAGCTCTGGCCTCAGCCGAGATGGTTTACTCTGTGAATGTCTGGCTACAAGCTTAACATATCTAAATCGCAGATTGATGGCAAACACTGTTAATTACTTAAGAATGTATGAATCATGTGCTTATGAAATGGCTTTTCTGTGTGTGTGTGTAACTTAGAATATTAGGTGCCACTTAGTCTGCATATGTACAAGAGCCTGTTTAGACCAGAAGTGATAAGAAGGGTCGAACTATGCTTCTTCCGACCTTGCAAAACTTCCATCCTTGCCTCGTGGTTATCTCTGCTGAACGCTCAACTTCTGTCTATATAAACCTTGTGCGATGTGTTATCATGGCTTCACTTTCAGCCTTGTGCTGCTCCGGAGTCCTGAGGTAACTAGGGTGAATTTTCACCTAACACAGATCATCATCTTCAACTATGAGTCCACTAGGGACATACATGTGTGATATGTATATATATATTTGGTTCTAGTAAGTGTGCGAGTGGCAGGGTCTAGAGCTAAGGGTTATAGGGATAGGGCTGGTCTGATATTTGACAATATTGAGTCGATGAAAAGAGACTAGAGATACTAGTGTTGGATGTTAATGAGATGCACAGAACCTCAGTATTACATGAATTAAGGAGGAAGACAATGTTAGTCATCCATGCTTTCACATCTTTCAGTCAAGTTGCTATCTGATGTAGTTGTACAATTACATCAAGTTTGATGGATAGGTAAAGTTGGGTGTCATCAGCATAGCAATTGAAGTTAGTTTTCTGTGTGTTTGAGCACACTGTATACCCACTAAACTGCTCTTAAATACTTGAATGCTCTCTCCCCATCTTATCCACTATTTATTTTGTATGTATCATTCATCTTATGTTTGTGTGTGTCATATACATTTACCACATGTATGCTAGCATGTTTATCCTGATATGTGTATGAATTCATCTGCCATCCCCCTGACTGTAGGATCATACATAGCAAACTCTACAATAAAACCGTTTGATTTAGCTTGACAATCCTTAGTTCTGGGCTTTATTAATCTGGCCTCAGCTTTGTAACAGAGGTGTTAATGGTGGTTCTGCAGCAGCTGGTTATTGGGAAAGCTTTTCACTATTGAGTACAACACACTAACTATGACTCGTGCGCAATTATATTTCTCAATGATGAAATACAAAAACATATTAGTAATAGCTAGCATAAAATAAAATAAAATATAAATACAAATTATGTTATATATTAAAAGGCCCACATAATCATAATATGGCCCCTGTAAAGTTTCCTCCTGTTATAGGCCAGGTTCACCCCACCCCCTTGTATTTATTTTTATTTATTTTTTTATTTTATACATTTCTTTCTGTTTACTTATTTCCCTATGTGTGTTTTTACCACATTCCTGTTACTGTATGTACAACATGTTTGTGTGTCTTACTTCCAATAAAGACAAAGTTTAAAGAAAAAATAAAAAGACCCTGGCCTTCTTCCTTCAAATGGAAGGACCAGCTCCACTGTCTGTACAACGACTTTTTGATTCTCTCGAACACCCCTTTCTTGAAATAAAATACGGACTCTATGCTTATTACCATATTACGGTATGCTTATTACCATAGTTGAACTTGAATATGTATGTATCTTTAACAGAAATCTCATTCAAATTTGAAAAGCTTTTGACTTAGGATTGATGAATTTATGCTGACCACAAAATATACTTGCTATTTAAGTTACCATTTGTAAGTGTATGTCCCACCATAGACTACATTACCCACAATTCTCTTATCACTTTGACTTTCTTATCTACATTTCATTGAGTCAGCATTGGCTGCAACCAAGGTGATAAAAAGGATGACGCACGTTTCCCTTTAAAGCCGCGGTAAACCCAAATATCTGTCCCTCTGGCGGTGGATTTACAACAGTGAATCTCATTAATTTAAGAGATACCCTCTCTGCAGAAGAAGAACAAAGGACCACGCAACAACGAATCGTATTTGAACTTTTTGGCCAAAGTTACGAAAATACTTTGACTTGTTAGTTGCAACCTAAGATATACCGGTAGAATTATACTGCAGCCCAGCAGTTTATTGAGTAAGAGAAGGTGACCGGATCCCTCCTCATTTATTCAAGTTGACGAAAAGAACTTCCTTCTAAACCGATCGGACATCCAACAAGGCCTCCGCGAGTTTCAGTTGACAAGCTGAAGATGATGATCTGGACTCATAGCTGAAGATGATGATCTGTGTTAGGTGAAAATTCACCCTAGTTACCTCAGGACTCCGGAGCTGCATATAAGTATATTTATTAGACAAACAACAATTGCAATCGGGCTCACCCCCAGCACAAGGCTGAAAGTGAAGCCATGATAAACACATCGCACAAGGTTTATATAGACAGAAGTGTAAGGTCTGTGTTCTGTCCATGTTTAATTTCTGAGTTTGTCTCCCTTGTGTTGTCACATGTTTGTTCCCTTGTCTAGTCCTCGTGCTTCCTTGTTCCCGCCATGTGCTTTCCTATGTTTGTTTGTCTATGCCATGTGCCCTCTTGTTGTTGTTCGTGTCTCCACCCCTCACCTGTTCCCAATCTCCCGGGTTGTTTGTATTATTGGTTTCACCTGTGTCCTGTTAATTCCCCTTGTTTAGTCCACCTATGTCATTGTCTGCCCCGCCTTGATTGTTCTCACCTGTCCCTCATTATCTGTTGCTTGTGTGTATATATAGTCCTTGTTTTTCTTGTTGCGTCTTCGTAGTTTATGTTACCTGGTATGTTCCTTGTTTTCCCCCCCCCCCCCCCCCGCTGTTCCTCGTGTTTCTAGCGATTAGCACTTCCTCCTTGTTAATGTGATTACTCGTGCTTCTGACCTCTGCCTGTACTACGACTATGCTCCTGCCTATTCCCTGTTTGGATTTGTTTGCTACTCTTGGACTGCCTACCTGTGTACCGAACCCGGCTAGTAAAACGTTTCACCCTTTCAATCTACCCCTGTGCTGAGTCGTGCATTTGAGTCCTTCACATCACCCACCATTCGTAACAAGAAGTTGAGCGTTCAGCAGAGATAACCACGTGGTGGATTTATGACGTCCGAGGCAAGGATGGAAGTTTTGCAAGGTCGGAAGAAGCACAGTTCAACCCTTCTTATCATTTCTGGTCTAAACATGCTCTTGTACATATGCAGACTAAGTGGCACCTAATATTCTAAGTTACACACACACACAGAAAGGCCATTTCATAAGCACATGATTCATACATTCTTAAGTAATTAACAGTGTTTGCAAATAATCTCCATCAATCTGCGTTGTTAAGCTTATTAAGCCAGACATTCACAGAGTAAAGAATCTCGGCTGAGGCCAGAGCTCATACACCAACAAATGGTTCAGAGGCCTGACAAAAGCAGCACTAAAGATTGATATACATGACCTACCCGGTGTGCACACTACACACGTACACACTAAGCTTGCAAACTGTCTGCAAAAGATGTAGCTTTCATAATGGAAGGAAACACCTGGTGGTTAGCTACTTCTCGGCACAACAGCTTGTTACATTTAGAAGAGGAAGTGGTACATGGTCAAAACAGCACAGAAAGAGAAAGACTTCACTTGAACAGTTTTCCACAATATGACACCTTAAGTATTACAGTAATGATTAGTTGCAGCTTTGTTCAGATATTACTTTTCTCTTCTGGTTTGCCTCTCATGTAATTCACAGTTTACACGGTCTGTGACCGTGACATTATCTTGCTTTCTTTTACTTTGCTAATTTGTTAGAACGTGCATGCACCATCTTTCTCTCTCTCTAACTCCCTCAATCACCATCTGAACATTTACACGTACACATCACGATTTGAGTGCTGCTTAAATATATTGTATTGAGTTAAAGGCCTATAGCCTGGATTCTACCCTCGAGGTAAGAATCTATTGTCTAGGTACTCATTGCATTCTGTGCCCATCACCCAACTTAAATTGGCGCCTAAAAACAGGCGAATCTGGCCTCGGACCTGCACTCGCATTCGTTGACCATACACCTAGTTGGTGTCGAACAAAGACGTGTGCGCACTATTTGTCACGCACATAACATCCATCGCCTGTGCGCTTGCGCATAGCCTCCCTCTCACTCCCCCTCTCTCCACTTAGCGCGTAACCGCGCATACCTGCACACGCACACACACACACACACACACACAGACGAGGAGGCTCTCATGCCCCCTCCTCTGTATTACAACTTCCCAACTCCACCTTGTGCCTTGTTTCAGTGTTATACTCAGTTGTTTATGTGATTAGTATTAGCCATTAATTACTGTTTGTTACTTTTAATAAATTGTTTATTTAGACTTAAACAATTGTCTTGTCTGTTGTTGTTCCAATATTCCACTGAAAGCCATTTTACGCCAAACAAGTACTCCAAATGCCTTCACT
The DNA here is from genome assembly GCF_900700415.2 of Clupea harengus. NCBI lineage: Eukaryota > Metazoa > Chordata > Actinopteri > Clupeiformes > Clupeidae > Clupea > Clupea harengus. The sequence goes on along the minus strand of NW_024879780.1, from coordinate 25,769 downwards.
TCTCTAGTTTTTTCATGAAGTGTTATAGACTTTGAAATTATAGTACTTTAGTATTGTGATACCATACTTAGACTGTAGCATAGTGGTACAACTAGAGCTTCCCATTATTTTAGTAATTTAATTATAAAATATTAAATACTGAATTTAATGATTATTACATTTTATGAGACCTGATTTAATTAAACTAATGTAACAACCCCGGTTTCACCTACAATTTGTAAGTATTGTCTGCCCTCCCATTATTGCATTGATATGCCTATTTAGTTTGGGATAAGTTTAGATAAGTGATATCTTTAGATCTTTAATAACCATCTGCGAACTTATTTAGGGTATTTGACAAACTAGTAGGGGATATACTAAGAACCATATGGTGGCTATTTTAATTACTGGATTGGCCTGATTTTTTCTGAGATCCTTTGCTAATGGGGTGCTAGGAAGAACCGTTCATCTTGGAACTCAATCTGAAATGGTTCTTCAGAGAACTCTCTGTGTATGGGTTCTTTGAACCACTGCAAAAAGGTTCCTGTAAGAATAGAATAATTTGTGGCACCTTAATTTTTTTTTCAAATAATGCAAAGCTTTACACTTACTGTGAATATAATGACATTCCCCATATTGCTTTATTTGTCTCCGAAAATGTATAGAAAAAGGTATAGAAACATACAACAAACACCATTCCTCATCTCATACAACCATTAGGCATTTCTTTTATCCATAAAATTAAAAAAGCGTTTTAAAATGTGTTTATTTTCTCTTTTCACTTACAATCCTATCCTGATTTCATCAGAGCAGTGCAGTGCCTACTTTCAATTAAGGAAGGCTGCGCTTACATTAATACACATCTCTCTAAGCATCTAAACAAAAGGGAAACAAGCAAGCATTTTATCCAAAATAGTTTATCAAGTCCTATCTTTGTCAAATAAAACTGTGAGCTTTTCAAAAGATTTTCAAGCTTAGAGGAAATATTGATTAACAAAAATGTAGTGAGGGAATGGCAAGTTAGTAATATTCATTATATAGACCAGTATCTCTGGTGTCAGCAAGTTGTCGTAGTTTATACTGGTTCTTCCTCATATCCCACATTAGGCTCTTTATGCCTTCTGTGTGCAGCAGGTCATCTCCAGTGATCTGACCCAGTGCTGTTGTCATCTCCTCCATCACCTTCATCACAGGCTCCAGCAGGATCAGGCGTCGGGTCTGCAGCTCTGCCACGCTCCCCACTCCACACAGCAGCCCCAGCTGATGGACAGTTCTCCTCATTTTAGCCTGAACATCAGCAACAACCTCCCGCTTCACAGACACACCCCGCCGCTTGGCCTCCATCTCACGAATCCTACAGTCAACCTCCTGGATGTCATGCTCAGCTTTACGGATCAAGTTCCTGTATTCAGACACTTTGCCAGAGTATGATCTCACCTGAGATTCACAGTTCTCTATCTCCCTCCTAGCGGTGCCTGCTGCTTCAGAGGCTTCATACATGTCTATTTGACCACCAATCACCATGAGTGGGCCTGAAAATCAGTAAAGTGCATTAAAATCAGAACTAAGAGCAAAACATTACTTTTTGTATTTACACTTAATATAGATGATTTACTCACCAGCAATCCAGCCCGCAATTGGGATTAATGTAACAAAAAAACCAGCATTCCTTATCGTCTCTGCCTTTTCTCTCCTCTGCCTCTGCCTGCGCAGGGTGTATTCTGCTGACTCCAGGTTTCTCTTCTCTGTCCTTAGAGCTTCATTGTAACTCTCTAAAGAGGATCTGTGTGACTCCAGCTGTGTTTTAAATGTTCCTAACTCACCCTCTCTCTGCCTTCTCTGATTCGCTAAATGACTCTGCTCTGCAGTGAGTCTCTCAGTCTCCCAATCCAGGCGTTGAAGCTCGTTTCCGGCCACCAGCTCTGACTTTTCCATCTGCTGCTTCATGTTTTTAATCTCTTTTCTGATCTTATTAAAGGTCCGGCATCCAGGAAGGACAATATCTGCATTGACACTGAGGAGCATGTCCGAGACGTTGTTGAAGGAATGGAGCCCACTCTTCAGGGGTCCAATCACAGCCTGGGCCAGTTCCCTCAACTCCAACTGCAGCAGCCCTACAGATCTGTGGGTGCAGAGAGGAAACGGTTAAGGACAAACTGAACAGGCAGACTTCAGATAAGCTAAATGGAGCTCGCTGCTACATTATAGTGGCATATTTCCAAACAGGTCAGCTAGTCACATCCTTTCAGTCTTTTTATTTCAGAACTAACTTTAACACACCTGAAGGACACAAGACTGATCAGAGTCAAACATCACTTTCATTCACAATATTTATTTAATTTTTCAGTTCCCTGTGGGTACAGAGAGGAAGGAGTTAAAACTAGCCCCTCAGCTCTCATTCTTTCACAGTAAGTAAAGGCAATGCCTATGTCCAATAGTATGGTGGATTACTTGAAGAAATAAATATCCTGCTTTCCCCCAACAACATACAGTACAATTTTTCCCCCTAACTGTAGTGCCTATAACTATAGAACAGACTGATTCTAAACCAATACAATAGAAGCATATATGAAAATATTTAAGAAAAGGATTTGCAACATACAGTTTCTCCACTTACTCATATGGTGAAACCGCCTGGATGTTTCCTGCAAGATAAACATAAGGCCATGTTAATACACTGAAACAGATTTTTTCATTGTTTAACTTTTTCCCCAGTGATAAACGTTGATCACAGATATACTGTGTTCTAGATATACTTGTTCCAGACAAAATGACAGCAATATATTTGAAGAAAAGGTGACACAACGGCTGACTGAAAGTGAAATAATCCCCACTTCCGAAATAACCTCTAACTCTAATGGTGCTTCCAAGCCTGATGAAAATGGTACTGCTATACAGGAAGACCTACAGCCACAATCAACTGCAGTGGGCCTCATTACAGTGCCAGGAGATGCACAGGACAATGTAAGGCCCGATGACAGCATATCAAACGTGCCATCTATGTGCATGTCCAGGGAGCATGTGGACACCCTTGACTCTTTTTCTAAATAGTGATAGCATTTTAATAATGTAAATCCTGTTTTTGCATGTATGGAATTGGCATCTAATGTCATGGTTCAGGCCAGTTCGTCTTCCTGGTTTGTCTTGTTTCCTATTTCCTTGTGTTGGGGATGTCTGCACCATGTGCTTGTGATTGTGATGGACCTGTTCTTGCCAACTTCCTTGTTTCCAATGGTTACCCTACTCGGTGTGACATGGAGAAATGTTTTGAATGTGTGTGTTTCTGTGTCTCGTTGCCAGTTCGTCTTAGTTTCCTCCGTGATCTAACGTCCCAGTGAGATATCCTAGTGTATTTTTACTTTAGTGTTACCGACCTCTGCCTTGTTTAACGAACCCTGCTTTTGCCTTCTCCCTATCGGATTTGTCTGATTGAGTTTTTTATGTCTGTCAAAACAACGACTGATACAAACAGTCGATCACATTGAGGGATCTCCGGCAAGAGGTGTCCTAGGGCAGCATACATAAATGTTTGAATTAAATTAAAATCAACCAATTATCTCTACTCCTCACTCACTAGTCATCAGATCTCAACCAATCATCTCTACTCCTCACTCATCAGTCATCAGATCTCAACCAATCATCTCTACTCCTCACTCACTAGTCATCAGATCTCAACCAATCATCTCTACTCCTCACTCACTAGTCATCAGATCTCAACCAATCATCTCTACTCCTCATTCACCAGTCATCAGATCTCATCCAATCAGCTCTACCCAGCCCTCTCAATCACCAATCAGATCTTAGCTAATCATCACTGCTCCCTTCTCTCAATCACCAATCATCATTTCTCAATCATCACTCACACTCACCCAGAGACTGGACAGATTCCTCCATTCTCATCCTCTCCAACCCCACTGTAATACCAGAGTTATATAAATAACACAAAAATACACTTATACAACAGTTAGCTCTGGTCAAGCAATTTAAAAATGTATGATTGGACAAGAGGCATTCCATGGGTGGGGATATCCTAGTACAAACCCACTCAGAGTCTTCTCTGCTAGTAATCTGTAATCTAATATCTGAACCAATGGAGACAAACCAACACTACAATGATCTTCATTCACAGTCACACATTACATGAAAACAAATGTATATTGATAATACAGTATTGAGCGTGTGTCTGTGTCAAGTCATTCACAATGCTTCAACATTAAACTTATCTGTGTGATGGTATGTTTTGGGGTTTGTACTGTCAGTAACTCTCTGTGTATACAGTATGTTTGTCTCTGTGTATTCTCTGGTACTTACCTAATAGCCCATCTAAAGAAATCAGAAGCAGAGATGACATCATTAATGAGCCCAATGGACACTAACTCACACTACAATGATCTTCTTTCACACATTACATGAAGACAAATGTATATTTATAATACAGTACGTGTGTATATCAAGTCAGTTCTCCATTTATCAATACTTCATTTATCAATGAGTATACTGTATGTCTTTATGTGTTTAGTGTGTTTCATGTTGAATGTGTAATTTCACCTTTCAGAAAAGAAAAAAAAAAAATAATTCTGGCTCCACACAATGTCTCAACACTAAGCTCTCTGTCTATAGAGTATATTTGTCTGTGAGTGTGTGTGTGTGTGTGAGTGTGTATATTAGTGTGTGTGTGTGTGTGTGTGTGTGTGTGTGTGTGTGTGTGAGTGTGTGTGTGTGTGTGTGAGAGAGAGTGTATGTGCGCTTACTGCATAATTTCATATTTCACATACACATACTGTATCTTTTGTTAATCAGACTACAATAGTACAGAGTATGTACAGAGACTGAGAGCAACACATCAACGTACCAGACCTGATGATCATGGTGACCCCCATCCCTCCTAAAGAAACCCAAACACACCAACTCCTCTCTGGTACTTACCAAATAGCCGACCTAAAGAAACAAGAAGCGGAGATGAGATCATTAATGAGCCCAATGGAGGCAAACTCACACTACAATGATCTTCTTTTACACATTACATTAACATATATGACAGTGGTTCCCTAACTTTAACTGTGTGTATGTGTGTACCCCTGTGTAGTCCTGATAGCCCCATACCTCACATTACTGTGTGTGTGTGTGTGTATACCTCTGTGCAGTCCTAATAGCCCCATACCCCACATTACTGTGTGTGTGTGTGTGTGTGTGTGTGTGTGTGTGTGTGTGTGTGTGTGTGTGTGTGTGTTTACCCCTGTGTAGTCCTGATAGCCCCATACCCCACATTACTGTGTGTGTGTGTGTGTGTGTGTGTGTGTGTGTGTGTGTGTGTGTGTGTGTGTGTGTGTGTTTACCCCTGTGTAGTCCTGATAGCCCCATACCCCACATTACTGTGTGTTGTAAAGTGTCTCACAGCGCCTCCTGTGTTTGTCTTTATGTGTTAAGTGGGTGTGTCTGAGGGTGTGTGTCAGTGTGTCTCAGGGTGTGTGTGTCGGTGTGTCTCAGTGTGTGTGTGTCAGTGTGTCTGAGGGTGTGTGTGTGTCAGTGTCCCAAGAGTGACAGCTCTCAAGCCAGAACTCCACTAATCAATACCTTTACACTAATATACAGTATGTGAGTGTGTGTGTGTGTGTGTGTGTGTGTGTGTGTGAGAGAGAGAGAGAGATAGTGTGTGTGTGTGTGTGTGTGTGTGTGTGTGTGTGTGTGAGAGAGAGTGTATGTGCGCTTACTGCATAATTTCATCTTTCATATACACATACTGTATCTTTTGTTAATCAGACTACAATAGTACAGAGTATGTACAGAGACTGAGAGCAACACATCAACGTACCAGACCTGATGATCATGGTGACCCCCATCCCTCCTAAAGAAACCCAAACACACCAAATCCTCTCTGGTACTTACCAAATAGGCTACCTAAAGAAACAAGAAGCGGAGATGATATCATTAGCCAATGAAGACAAACTCACACTAGAATGTGTGTATTTCATGTTGAATGTGTGATTTCATATTTCAAAGAAGGTACAATTCTAACTCTATTGCAGACTGTCAGTAACACGTTAACTAACCAGCCCCCCCCCCCCCCCTCCTAAAGAAACCCAAACACACCAAATCCAATCTGGTTCTCACTGTTGGACTGCCCACCTAAAGAAACAAGAAGCGGAGATGAGATCATTAATGAGCCCAATGGAGATAAACTCACACTACAATGATCTTCTTTTACACATTACATTAACATATACGACAGTGGTTCCCTAACTTTAACTGTGTGTATGTGTGTACCCCTGTGTACTCCTGATAGCCCCAGACAAGACAAATGTATATTTATAATACAGTATGTGTGTATATCAAGTCAGTTCTCCATTTATCAATACTTCATTAATCAATGTGTATATGTCCTTATGTGTTTAGTGTGTGTGTGTTTCATGTTGAATGTGTAATTTCACCTTTCAGAAAAGGAAAATCAAAACAATTCTGGCTCCACTGGAGACTGTCAGTTACACATCAACAAACCAGACCTGATGATAATGACGTCCCCCTCCCTCCTAAAGAAACCCAAACACACCGACTCCTCTCTGGTACTCACCAGCACCTAAAGAAACCAGAAGCAGAGATAAGATCTTTAACTCACAAATTCACATTTGACAAACTCACACTAGAATGATCTTCATTCACACATTACATCAAAATATATGACAGTGTTTCCTAACTTTAGCTGGTGTGTACTCCTGTGTATTCCTCGTAGTCCCGTACCCCATATTTCTGTGTGTGTGCGTGCGTGTGTGTGTGTGTGTGTGTGTGTGTGTGTGTACCCCTGTGTACTCCTGATAGCCCCATACCCCACTTGACTGTTTGTTGTAAAGTGTCCAACAGCGCCACTTGTGTTTGTCTTTATGTGTTAAGTGGGTGTGTCTGAGGGTGTGTGTGTCAGTGTGTCTGAGGGTGTGTGCTTCTGAGGGTTTGTGTCAGTGTGTCTGTGGGTGTGTGTGTCAGCGTCCTTAGTGTGACAGCTCTCAAGCCAGGACTTCAATAATCAATGTCTCAACACTAAGCTCTCTGTCTATACATTATGTCTGTCTGTGAGTGTGTGTGCGTGTGTGTGAGAGAGAGAGAGTGTATGTGCGCTTACTGCAGCATTTCATCTTTCATAGACACATACTGTATCTTTTGTTAATCAGACTACAATGTCCAGAGACTGAGAGCAACACATCAACGTACCAGACCTGATGACCATGATGGTCATCCCTCCTAAAGAAACCCAAACACACCAACTCCTCTCTGGTACTTACCAAACCACCCACCTAAAGAAACAAGAAGCGGAGATGAGATCATTAATGAGCCCAATGGAGACAAACTCACACTAGAATGATCTTCAATCACACATTACATCAACATTAATGACAGTGGTTCTCTAACTTTAGCTGTGTGTGTGTGTGTGTACCCCTGCGTAGTCCTGATATCCCCACACCCCACATTACTGTGTGTGTGTGTGTGTTTGTGTGTGTTTGTGTGTGTATGTGTGTACCCTTGTGTAGTCCTGATAGCCCCATACCCCATGTTACTGTATGTGTGTGTGTGTGTGTGTACCCCTGCGTAGTCCTGATATCCCCACACCCCACATTACTGTGTGTGTGTGTGCGTGTGTGTATGTGTGTACCCTTGTGTAGTCCTGATAGCCCCATACCCCATGTGTGTGTGTGTGTGTGTGTGTGTGTGTGTGTGTACCCCTGAGTAGTCCTGATATCCCCACACCCCACATTACTGTGTGTGTGTGTGTGTGTGTATGTGTGTACCCTTGTGTAGTCCTGATAGCCCCATACCCCATGTTACTGTATGTGTGTGTGTGTGTGTACCCCTGCGTAGTCCTGATATCCCCACACCCCACATTACTGTGTGTGTGTGTGTGTGTGTGTATGTGTGTACCCTTGTGTAGTCCTGATAGCCCCATATCCCATATTAATGTGTGTGTGTGTGTGTGTGTGTGTGTGTATGTGTGTACCCCTGTGTAGTCCTGATAGCCCCATATCCCATATTACTGTGTGTTGTAAAGTGTCTCACAGCGCTTCCTGTTTTTGTCTTTATGTGTTTAGTGGGTGTGTCTGAGGATGTGTGTGTGTCCGTGTGTCTGAGGGTGTGTGTGTGTCCGTGTGTCTGAGGGTGTGTGTGTCCGTGTAATATACAGTGTGTGTGTGTGTGTTTGTATGTGTGTGTGAGTTTCATATAAATATAATCTATCTTTTGTTGATCAGACTACAATGTCCAGAGACTGAGAGCAAAACATCAACGTACCAGACCTGATGACCATCCCTCCTAAAGAAACCCAAACACACCAACTCCTCTCTGGTACTTACCAATCAACAGACCTAAAGGAACTAGAAGCAGAGATAAGATCATTAGCCAATGGAGACAAACTCACACTAGAATGATATTCAATCACACATTACATGAAGACAAATGTATATTGATAATACAGTATTGTGTGTGTGTGTGTGAGTGTTTCATGTTGAATGTGTGATTTCATATTTCAGAGAAGGTACAATTCTGACTCAATTGCAGACTGTCAATAACACGTCAACTATCCAAACTGATGCCCCCCCCCCCCCCTCCCTCCTAAAGAAACCCAAACACACCAACACCTCTCTGGTACTCACTGTTGGACAGATCTAGATCGAAAGAAACCAGAAGCAGAGATGAGATCATTAATGAACCCAATGGAGAAAAACTCACACTAGAATGACAATAAATCACATATTACATGAAGACAAATGTATATTTATATTATAATAGTGTATATCAAGTCAGTTCTCCATTTATCAATACTTCATTAATCAATGTGTATATGTCCTTATGTGTTTAGTGTGTGTGTGCTTCATGTTAAATGTGTAATTTCACCTTTCAGAGAAGGAAAATAAAAACAATTCTGGCTCCACTGCAGACTGTCAGTTACACATCAACAAACCAGACCTGATGATAATGACGTCCCCCTCCCTCCTAAAGAAACCCAAACACACCAACTCCCCTCTGGTACTCACCAGCACCTAAAGAAACCAGAAGCAGAGATAAGATCTTTAACTCACAAATTCACATTTGACAAACTCACACTAGAATGATCTTCATTCACACATTACATCAAAATATATGACAGTGTTTCCTAACTTTAGCTGGTGTGTACTCCTGTGTATTCCTCGTAGTCCCGTACCCTATATTACTGTGTGTGTGTGCGTGTGTGTGCGTGTGTGTGTGTGTGTGTGTGTGTGTACCCCTGTGTACTCCTGATAGCCCCATACCCCACTTGACTGTTTGTTGTAAAGTGTCCAACAGCGCCACTTGTGTTTGTCTTTATGTGTTAAGTGGGTGTGTCTGAGGGTGTGTGTGTCAGTGTGTCTGAGGGTGTGTGCTTCTGAGGGTTTGTGTCAGTGTGTCTGTGTGTGTGTGTGTGTCAGCGTCCTTAGTGTGACAGCTCTCAAGCCAGGACTTCAATAATCAATGTCTCAACACCGTACCCATATTACTGTGTGTGTGTGTGTGTGTGTGTGTGTGTACCCCCTGTTTATTCCTGTTAGCCCCATACCCCACATTACTGTGTGTGTGTGTGTGTGTGTGTGTGTGTGTGTGTATGTGTGTGTACCCCTGTTTATTCCTGGTAGCCCCATACCCCACATTACTGTGTGTGTTTGTGTGTGCCCCTGTGTATTCCTGGTAGCCTCATACCGCACATAACTCTCTCTCTCTCTGTGTGTGTGTGTGTGTGTGTGTGTGTGTGTGTGTATGTGTGTATGTGTGTAGCCCCATACCCCACAGTACATTGTGGCGACCAGTGATGGAACAAAAGAGATGTTCAGGCACCAGTCAAGACTCTCATGTCAGACTCCAAGGGCTGCTACACCCTGACTAACCCAAAGCCCACAAGACTATGTACAACACAAATAATAATAGAGCTGTTTACAAGACTATGTACAACACAAATAATAATAGAGCTGTTTACAAGACTATGTACAACACAAATAATAAAGAAGCTGTTTACTTAAGCAATAAGGTACGAGAGGCAGTACTGTATCGTCAATAATGTACTGTTCAAGGGTGTTGTTAGGCCCGACGCGATGATACAGTACTGCCTCGAGTACCTTATTGCTTTTATAATACGGTTGCCAGCAACATTATAAATAGTAACTAAATAGTAAGCTGCCTTTCAGCACAAAATAGTTGTAATAGCCACCAAACGTTGTGTATCGCATTTCAGTAGCCTAGACTCTAGAGAAAATAGTCCCCGAATGTGTGGCTGTTGCTATGCAACAGACAAACAGCATTGGGGACATCACGTTTGTTAGCCTATACTCTCCTGAGCAAGCTAAAGTGGTAATAGCTAGCGAGCTGTTTACGGTCACAACCCACAGAAAGTTCAAAATGCCCGGGATATGTTGTGCTGATGGATGCGACAACAGTCGCCAGAGAAAACCTAGACATACAATTGATACAATCGTGAATAATTGCCGTGTCTTATTAGAGCTAAACTCCCCTGAGCAAGCTAGAGTGCTAATAACTAGCGAGCTGTTTAGCCCTTTGGGATTTGGCTACAACCCGTTAGCCCATATTGGCACTCTTGCTTGCTCAGGAACGGTTAGCTTTGATAAGCTCCAGGATACATGTCCTGTGATCTCATACATATTTGTTTTTGTCTCCAAATGCCATATCTTGGTGTCGTTCACCCATCCTGCAACTGCATATTGGAAGGCATCTCTACTCTTGAAATCTCCGGTTTATGGGGATGGATTATGTACAAGATAAATGTAAATGTCGGGAAAAGAAAGTTGGGGCAGATGCTTTGCAAAAACAGAGGAATTGCTAATCGCTAACGGCTAGTAGCATGCTAACCTTTGATAGGTGGCTAATACACCTCGCAAATCCTCTTAGACGTATTTTTCAGTTACAATAATGGGTTTTTTATATTGTACAGTGTCTATTTGAGGTGTCTATTTGTCGAGGGGGTCAGTGTGGAGGTGGTCAACACCTACAAATACCTAGGAGTAGGGTGACCAGATTTGAGTTTGTGAAAAAGAGGACACTTCTTTGCGGGGGGGGGGGGGGGGGGGGGGGATGTGGCGGGGGCGGGGCGGATAGTGTATAGCATGCCGCACCATGACCATGTGAATGTATACAAATGTCACAAATGAAATGACAAAAATGACACAAATGACTATATGAACATCTATTTATTGAACTTTAACAAAACTACAAAGTGCAAATGTAAAACAAATCTTTTTTGTGGCATTTAGTCCAGTGCTTCTTTAATGTGTCTTGTCCATATATTGAAGCAATAATGATAACAAATAAAAAATTCTAAATAATAAATACTTTATATAGCCACATATTAAAATAAGAAAATGAAGACACTTCAGTCCTCCTCATGTGGTTGGGCATATTTCTCTGAAGACTGAATCTTTCCCATGAGTCGGCGATTACCTATCAAATAGGTATGAAAGTCCTTGCAGGTCATGTGTTTGAAATTGTACTGGGTGCACAGAATCCCCTTCAGCACTTGAGATTTTTTGAGCTGTCACCGAATCTGGGAAAATCTTTCTTAGCAAACCAGATGTGCAGTCCATTGATCTGCAGCTGCAGGGTTTTTTCTGGGTCAAAATGGGTCTTCGGTGCTCCCAAAAAAAAATTTGTGCGCTACGCGCGCACACCCTGTGTTGCCAAGTCTTTTTTTTTTTTTTTTTTTTTAAATAAATAATGGAGGCTATGCTTGAGGAAATCATTTTGGATTTGGATTTTTGGACACTTTAGATTAAAATAGATAGGCTAATAGATTGACAATAGTCCAAGCCCCATGTATGGTTCAAAGATTATCAAGGTTTACCTCTACATATATACAACAATCATACATAATTTTAAAACAGCCCTCCAAGGCTTTGTGCTCCGTGTCCACCTGGGGAGCCATGGCTTTCTCCAGTGTTCTTCCTAGATAAAAAATAACATTATTTGTTTCAGACATCATATTCAGTTGTTATATATTATGTTATTATAAAGTATTATGTTGCTCTGAAATTCCTGATTACCTGCAAGCACTTTTTCTTTTGCCACTGCTTGCCTGTGGACTGTGGACTTCATATGGCTAACAAGAGCATCCAGCCTATATGCCTTGCTGGGCTGCCTTACCCATCCAACACTGGTGCTGTGCTTTGTGCAAACTGCACAGGTCATGCCCAGGTCAGTGTGGCGCAGCCAGGAATGGGTTTTAAGCCACACTGGGTCGAACCCACTGGCCCTATGCCCCCCGGTCTTTTCCTTTGACTTCCTAAAAAAGAATACAATCTTAGTCCATTTAATTCCATTTAATTCCATTCCATTTTCAACAGCTCAGTCTCAGGTCTGGTGCTCGCCTTCCTGCCTGCTGTCCAGCTGCTACTCCTAGCTCCTCTCTCATCAGCTCTCCTTCTCCTCCCTGTACCTGGGCCTGTACCTGGACCTGTCTCTGGGCCTCTCCTGACCCTCCTGGCCTAGCACTACTTCAATGTTATGAGAGAGAAAGAGAGAAATTAGGCCTGTAGGAAAAATTGAAGCCCTTATCTTTCATTTACTCTTTATTTAGGAATATAGCCAATTGGCAATGTAGTGATTAGCCAATATAGCCAACCACTCACCTTTCTCCCTCATCCTCCCTCCTTATCTTCTTTTGAAAGAAGGCTGCAATGCCTACTCTCTTCATCATCAAACTGAAAACAAAACAATATTTAAAGAACTATTCATCTATCTAACTATATATCTTCAGGGATAGAAATGTAGTTTGTTCAAATTACTGCCAGGCTGAATGTAGGCTTAGTTTTAAAAGTTACACTTGCAAAGTACCTTCACCAACACTGCATCTAGGTACACTTTGTATATATTTTATGTATATATTTTTTAGATAGAAAACAAGTTGAGTTTAATAGAAATAACTTACCACACTCCGTTTTCTGTCTCCAAAAAGTACCACAATTACCGCCAAATGATGAAATCAGGATTCTGCAGGTTGATAATTGGGTGGGATATAGTTCGCGCACATCGCAGTTGCGTCTTGATCAGACAAGAAGACACACTCGATCTGTCACGAACAGAACGAGGGTTCGGCAGTACCTGAAAAATACTATTAAGCATATTCGCGGACATGCATTGCACGAGTGATTAACGGCTCCAATATAAGTTATAGCGAGCACATAGAACTTTATATATATATTCTAATCAATGTATTTATTCCCAGGTGTTTTGCAATTTCCTTTTATTTTCTTCGTGCCTATACTATATATTGCCATTCCATGTTAATAATACCAATGGAGGCTGCGTTGGAAATCGTTTACAAACTTTTGTCAGCATTTTGAGTGGAAATTTCATTTGCATTTGTACAGGTCTATTCGTGCACGTCGGGCTGTTGAGTGAGTAATCAGCAGCTGGCCGCTCTGTCCATTCGCGCACCTCACAGTTGCGTATTGATCAGACAAGAAGACACGCTTATCAACTCGATTACTATTGATCAAAACAGAACGAGGGTTCGGCTGTAGCCTATACTTGAAACATACTATTGAGAACATATTCGCTGACATGCACGTGATGAACAAAGTTTTTTTTTTTTTTTTTTTCATCGCAGACTTTTTATTGCCTTAGGCGCTCGGGATTTGTCATAGGCGTTCGGGAAAACGGCTTAGGCGCGCGCCCAAATTTTCTCTATGCAGGAAAAACCCTGAGCTGTTGTGATGCTTTATTGTATGAAAAACAAGGGTACCCTCTGCAGCCGTAACAGAAGTGTCTGTTTTACTCACTTTACTCGATGAGCTCTCTCCTCTTGCTGCAGTTTTGTGTTTTGCAGAGTGCACGTGAGCTTCCAAATCGCTGCCACCTTTATTTGCCACTGACACGTAAGTGCCTGCTCTGCAAGTCATGCACTCAGCTTCCGAAGCATCACGGCCTAGGCGAAAACATGGGTATTTTTTTTTTAGTTCGTCCGTGAACTTACGTTTACGTTTCGGCATGGCTGCAGATGTCATGTGCTGTAAACAATACAACTAGTGGAGGCGGCAAGGTGCTCAGTGTTGCCAGATTGGAAATGGTGAAGTATCGTACAAAAGGCTCAAAATCGTCGTATTTGGAGGATAATTATCGTGTATCTGGCAACACTGAGATCGGTCGACCAATGACTGTTCTCTCTACAGTCAGAGCTCGCGCAAGAAGGTGGAACGTAAGGGTGATACCATTTCCAAAACTTGTAAGGGCGTAATAACTAGTTTGTGAAAAACCCAGAGAAACACAAATATCCGACGAAGCAAAATCCCGGACGTTTTTGGAATCCCTGCCGGACGCATTTTTTAGGTCTCGAAAAGAGGACATGTCCGGGGAAAAGAGGACGTCTGGTCACCCTACCTAGGAGTGCATCTGGACAATAAACTGGACTGGTCAGCCAACATTGATGCAATCTACAAGAAGGGTCAGAGCCGGCTCTACTTCCTGAGGAGGTTGAGGTCCTTCAATGTCTGCAACAAACTCCTGCGCATGTTTTACCAGTCTGTGGTTGCCAGAGTCCTCTTTTATGCTGTGGTGTGCTGGGGAGGCAGCATTAAGAAGAGGGATGCGGGGCGACTGGACAGGCTGGTGAGGAAGGCGGGAGCTGTTGTGGGCACCGAACTGGACTGCCTAACAACGGTGGCGGAGAGAAGGACCCTGAGTAGGTTGCTGACTATCTTGGACAATGTCAACCACCCACTACACAGTACTGTCAACAGACAGAAGAGCATATTCAGTGGCAGACTCCTGTCACTGTCATGCTCATCGGACAGGCTGAGGAAGTCCTTTGTCCCCAGGGCCATTCAGCTTTTTAACGCCACGCAGAAGGGGAGGGGGAGGGGGAGGGAGATGGACTTCTCTGCATGAGTCCACCTCAGTCTGCCCTCCCCTGCTCATCCCATCTCATCTCATCCCAGCCCCATGCACAGACTTTACCACCTACATATTCTGCACTATCACTTTGCTCTTTGCACTTTCCAAACACACACACACACACCAAGCACAAGATCACTACTATCTTGCACTACCCATCCTCACAGGCACAAGAACATTATATATTTTTTTGCACTCTCCACACCAGCAGCACAAGATCACTTTTCACTTTCCTCCTAGCACCGACACTGTCAAAATCATTGCACTCTGTACAATAGGGTCAGACCCTTTCCTGCATCTGGAAACACTCTGTGTGAATATGTTCTCCCTATGTGTATGTATATGTGATTTATGTATGTATGTCGGTGAGGTGTATAAATGTATATCAGAATCAGAATTCTTTTAATGGCCAAGTATATTTACATATACAGGAAATTATCTTGGTGGTTGGTGCATAGGACATAAAACACATAACATAACAACAAAATAGCAAAAACAAGAATAAAAGACAAATACAGAATATTAAATAATAATAAATAATTGTGAATTGGAATTGGCAAACCCAGAGTCAGTGTGATGCAGGGGGCTTGTTTGTGAGCACCACTGCCGTGGGGAAAAAACTGTTCAGGTGGCGCGAGGTTTTGGTCTTTATAGCCCGGAACCTTCTGCCAGATGGGAGTCTTTGGAATAGGTGGTGACTGGGATGGGAAGGATCAGCGATGATCTTGCATGCTCTCTTGCTGGTCCTGGAGTGGAACAGGTCTAGGAGAGACGGCAGGTCGCAGCCGATGACCTTCTCGGCTGACCGAATGATCCGCTGCAGTCTGCCTTTGTCCTTTGCAGTAGAGGCAGCGAACCAGATGGTAATTGATGAGGTGAGGATTGACTCAATGATGGCTGTGTAGAACTCGACCATCACTTTCTGCGGCATGTTGCATTTTTTTAGCTGCCGAAGGAAGAACATCCTTTGCTGGGCCTTCTTGATTGTGGAGGTGATGTTCTCCGCCCACCTTAGGTCCTGTGCTATAATTGTTCCCAGGAATCTGAAAGACTCCACAGTGTTAACTGGGGAGTCACACATGATGAGGGGGATGGTTGGGGCTGGGCTCCTCCTGGAGTCTGCTACCATCTCTACTGTTTTACAGGCGTTCAGCTCCAGGTGATTCTGGCTGCACCAGAAAGCCAGGCTGTCAACTTCTTTTCTGTAGGCTGCCTCGTCCCCATTGGAGATTAGTCCAATGAGGGTTGTGTCATCCGCAAATTTAAGGAGTTTGACAGAGGGGTGGCTGGAGGTGCAGTTGTTGGTGTAGAGGGAGAAGAGTAAAGGAGAGAGCACACAGCCTTGTGGGGCTCCAGTGCTGATGGTCCGGGGCTCCGAGACAAGCTTGCCCAGCCTCACACGCTGCTTCCTGTCTGACAGGAAGTCAGTGATCCACCTGCAGGTGGGCTCAGGCACGCTCAGCTGTGTTAGCTTGTCTTGGAGGAGAGCTGGGGCGATGG
This sequence comes from Clupea harengus, assembly GCF_900700415.2. NCBI lineage: Eukaryota > Metazoa > Chordata > Actinopteri > Clupeiformes > Clupeidae > Clupea > Clupea harengus. Next base: position 9,401 of record NW_024879780.1, on the reverse strand, counting down.
TGTTGAATGCGGAGCTGAAATCCACAAACAGGATCCTGGCGTGCCGGGGGAATCAAGGTGCTGGAGGATGAAGTGGAGTCCCATGTTAATTGCGTCATCTACAGACCTGTTGGCTCTGTAGGCAAACTGCAGTGGGTCGAGGAGGTGGTTGGTGATGGCCTTGAGGTGGGTCAGCACGAGGCGCTCAAAGGTCTTCATTACCACAGAGGTCAGGGCGACTGGTCTATAGTCATTAAGGCCTGTGATCCTCTGATTTTTGGGAACGGGGATGATGGTGGAGGTTTTAAAGCAGGCAGGGACCACGCATTCAGCCAGTGAGGTGTTAAAGATGTCCGTGAACACTGGAGACAGCTGGTCCGCACAGTACCTTAGTGTGGAGGGAGAAACAGCATCTGGTCCAGCTGCTTTGCGGGGGTTCTGTCTTTTTAAGAGCTTATTGACATCCCTCTCCTGAATGGAGAGAGGTGTGATGGGGGGGAGAGGGCTGTCTGGGATAATTCTGTGGGAGAGGGTGGAGTCTTTGTCCAGGCTGGGAAGAGTAGATGTGATAGCTGTGGTGGCAACAGGGTTAGGACTGGACTAAATATGTGTATTTGTGTATGTGTATAAGCTACTGGATGACCTAAATTTCCCTCGGGATTAATAAAGTATCCATCTATCTATTTCTCGGTAACTTTCTAAAAATCTAAGCAAAAAAAAAGTAAAACTTAAAATGTTTAGGTACAAATACGATGATCTACGGAGATTTGGTCCGCCATTTTTTTTCTAACTAAGGTAGTATATTTTGAGTGCGCACTGATATGGAACGCTCAGGTAAATGTAAACAGCTGTACAGTACATTATGGCTCAATACAGTACACCCCGTGACCTCCTTTCAACCAATCAGAATGCTTGATTTAATCTACCCGTATTATAAAAGACTGTATAACACAAATAATAATAGAGCTGTTTACAAGACTTTGTATAACACAAATAACAAAAGAGCTGTTTACAAGACTATGTATAACACAAATAATAAAGAAGCTATTCAAAGGGCAAGCCGATGGCACAACCACCCTAGGCTTACAGCACAACACCACAGTGTAAACATATGGCACATACCACACACCAAGTTATTAAAGAGGAACAACAACAGGTTCCTTATCGCAGTTCACTGCGATATAACATAATGGTACATGACGTCAGTCATGGCAACAAAACGAAGCATTTATCTATTCACGCCTGAAAGGCCGCGAGATCTGTCAGCGCGCGCTCCTGGCCCCGCCTTCTAGGAGCACTTTAATATCATAACGCGCCCTCAGATCTGCCTCTTTTAAAACTTCGCAAGACGGAGTGAACATCTCCGAGCATATCTCAAACGCTCTACCACAGTCAAAAGAGTTTTGTGTGCTTTCGCTCTCTACGGGTTGGTGAGTTATCCGGGTTCCTTAACCCTCACTAGCTCAGGGCGCTACGAAATTCATTGGCTTAATTTCATTTTGAAAGTAGTTGCTACTATCCTGGCTGCCTGGCTGGCGAAGTCTCTGACTAGCCTGCTAGCTTGCTAACAACGTGTTCGTTGCAGATAGTGTGCTTGTGTTTTAACATTCTTCTCTACTTTCAGATTGATAAAAGATGGCCAGACACTACCCCGACTGCGGTCACGTCCGTCCCAAGGGCGACCGCCACCGTCGGTGCGTGACCTGCCTAGGCAGGGACCACGCGGAGGGCGCGCTTTCGGGCAAAGCCCCTGACTGTTCCATCTGTGCTAGCCTCCCGCTAGCTAAGGCTACCAGGCGCCTTGCGTTCTGGAAGCGCAAGGACGCAGAGGAGACTGCGCTAGTTCCATCCGGGGCTGACGCCCCCGTAGGAATGAGTGCGTCTTCAGCCTTGGACTTGGTGAGCGTGAGCAGTCGCCTTGCGGCGGCAGCTCCGCTCCCGGGTCTCTCCCCGTCTCCGCCGCCTGTCAGCCCTGGGGCTGCGGGCAGCGAGGCTGAGGAGCTTCAACCAAGCGGTGTCCAGCCCATCCCCCACGATGCGCTCGAGCTGGACATCAGCCTGGATGAGGATAGTCTGCTAGACTTCTCCGATGAGCACAGCTCAATCGCGGAAGCAATGCAGACGAGCCATGACGTCAGGTTGCGGGTGGAGACACCTCCTACCTCGTCTCGGCTCCTGGGCCAGCAGCTCCACGAGGTTGCGCTGAGAGCAGCCAGCTGCCTCGGGCTCCCTCTCCCTCCCCCTCCCAGTGTGCGGTCCTCGCTGCTGGACGGGGAGTTCTATGCTGGCTCCGCCGCGTCAGTTCCCAGTTGCGTCCCCTTTTTCGAGGAGGTCCACGAGGAACTGCAGGCGACATGGGCGATACCCTACTCGGGCCGAGCCCCGGTGCCGGGGTTCGTGCCCTACATGCAGCTCCACATGGCTAAGGAGAGGGGCTACCTCTCCTTTCCTCAGGTGGAGGATGCAGTAGCGGGCTACCTCTCGTCCGCATCCCCCACGATGCGTCTCGGCCAGAAGCCTCTCCTGCCCACGCGGGTGGGCAGACACCAGGCTCAGCTGGCAGAGAAGTCCTACTTGGCTGCAGGGCAGGCTGCCTGCACGACCAATACGGCTGCATTGCTACAGCGCTACCAGGCAAAGCTCCTGACTGAGCTTGCCTTGTCGCTGGGGGAAGATCACCCGTCTGTGGCAGAACTCCGTCGCGCGACGGATCTGTCGCTCAGACTAACCCGGTGCACGGCACAGGCACTGGGGAGGGTGATGGGTGCCGCGGTGGCTACCCAGAGGTCTCTGTGGCTATCACTGGCTAGGCTGTCAGACAGAGAAAAGGCACCACTCCTCGACGCCCCGGTCTCTGTCCAGGGCGCCTTCGGGGAAGCAGTGGTCACAATGGCTGCCAAGTTCGAAGAACAGCAGAAGAGCAGAGAGGTATTCCAGGCTTGGATGCCTCGCTCTAGTGGCGCAGGTGAGACGTCCTCCTCAGGACACACCACACCCGCACCGGGCCAGAAGAGAAGCGGGTTCCGCTCGCCAGCGCCTCCAGCAAAGGTGTCCACCGGGCGAGGCTGGCAGAGACACCCCTTCCGCCCTCCAGCGCAGCCTGCAGCACAGCGACCAGCTGCGCGCCCTGCCCAGGACGCAGCCCAGGCTCCGCGGCAGCACTCCGCTCGCCGTGGGCGAGGCAGAGGGAGACCTCAGGCTTCCTGACCGTGACAGTCAGCCACTCGTCACGCAGGGGGTAGCGGTGGAGTCCACACCGCCTCCACAGAAATCAGCCCGTCGCTCACATGTGGAAATCATGTCCAGCACGGTAAGCAGGTTTTCACAAGCACCACAATCATATGTCCTAACTCCTGTCCCAGATGGCGCAGTGCCCAGACATGCTTGTGTAACTCCCCCCGCGATGCACACAGTGCAATCGCACCCCCACATTTTTTTCAAAAACATGAGGGGGCAGCCCCAGATCTCGTCTCCCTCCCTAGGCGGAGTGGGTGTAGATCTAGGCTTAGACTCATTGACCATGAGCGGGTTAGTCCCCGACAAATTCAACTCAGAGCACAACCTCATTGGTTGTGCGGAAAGTTGGCGCGCATGCGCAGTGTCACCATGGGTGCTAAAAACTATCACAAAGGGTTACGTGCTGCAATTCGCCCGTTCCCCTCTTGCCCGTGAGCGACACGAGGCTCACAGAAATCAAACATGAAACTGCTCAAGATGCACAGCTCGCCGCGCTAAGAAGACCCACGCTCACTGGCTGGCCAGACACAAGGAAACAGTGCCCACCAAGCATCCAGGAATACTGGAACCATAGAGAGGAAATCTCACAGATGGACGGCATGTTGTTTAAGGGTGAGAGGATCATCATCCCCCAAAAGCTCAGGGAGGACATGATACGACGCTTACACTCCAGCCACCTCGGTATGGAAAAGAACAAATACCGTGCAAAAGACTTACTCTTCTGGCCTGGCATGGGCAAGCAGATCGAAGAGGCTGTAGCAGCCTGCAGCATATGCCAAGAGCGCCACAACGCAAACCCCAAAGAGCCAATGAAGTCGCACGCCATACCTGAGCGGCCGTGGCAAGTGATAGGCACAGATCTATTCACATGGAACTCACAGGACTTCATTGTCATCGTAGACTACTACTCCAGGTTCTTCGAGCTGGAGAAGCTCTCCAGTTGCACGTCATCAGCTGTCATCATGAAACTGAAAGCAGCAATGGCTCGACACGGGATCCCCGAGTCCATCATCAGCGACAATGGTCCCTGCTACAGCTCGGGTGAGTTTCGTCTCTTTGCAGAGTCATGGGGTTTCACTCACACCACCACAAGCCCCCTCTACCCGTAGAGCAACGGTTTGGTGGAAAGAACTGTCCAGACAGCCAAAACCATCCTGGATAAAGCCAAAGCAGAGAACAAAGACCCATACCTGAGCCTGCTGGAGTACCGCAACACGCCAGTAGACAACCTGAAATCACCAGCTCAGCTACTGATGAGCAGGAGGCTGCGGTCCATCCTGCCAGCAACAGCCAAGCACCTGCAGCCACAGATCGCCAGTCAACAGGCTGTACACGAAAGGAGAGAGGTATGCCAACAACGTCAGCAGGCATACTACAACAGGTCGGCCAGACCCCTGCCCCAGCTGCCCACAGGCGAACCAATCCGTTTCCAGCAGGAGGATGGATCCTGGAGACCTGCAACAGTGATGCATCCTGCACACACAGACAGGAGCTACCACATCCGAGCCGGAGAGGGTCAAACCTACCGACGCAACCGGCGACACCTCCGTGTAAGCAAGGAGATCAACACTGCTTACAACACACAGGCCCATCAGCAAGAGCCTGCTGAACCTCCAGACAGAGACGATCAGACTGGCGACACCACACGGTCAGGTCGCACAATCAAACCAAGACAAGTTCTTGACTTGTAAATGATGTGTAGGGTGTAGGCGGATCGCTGCCCTAGAAAAAAAAGAAAAGAAAAAGGTGTTCACTTACCTGTTCCTGTATGTAAAAAAAAAAAAAAAAATGTAAAGGAAAAGAAAATACTTACCTGTTCCTGCAATGTGATCTGTGAAAAGAAAATACTTACCTGTTCCTGCAATGTGATCTGTGAAAAGAAAATACTTACCTGTTCTTGCAATGTGATCTGTGAAAAGAAAAGATACGTACCTGTTCCTGAAATTTGACCTGTAAAAAGAAAAAGGAAGTTACTCACTTTTTAGCTGTTTGCACTAATCTGTTTGTTCTTGAAGCTACCTCCTGAAATATGTGGAATGAAATATGAATGTTTTATACTTACCTTTAGTACCCTGTGAATGTAATACTGTATATAGCTATATTTGATAATCTCATGGAATGGAATTAATCAATGTGTGTAAACTGTTGATGACAATCCCTTACTTACTTTTTAGAAAAAGGGAGATGTAATATCTGTTGTGACTGTTTGTCACACGGTGCACACCGTAGCCCAAGGTGTACGTTGAGAAATGACGTATTGACGGCAGTTGGAAAAACCCCGGTGAATAAACCAGCACAGAGTAAAGTCGGTCGTCAGCCTGAGTTTATACTAAAGCATATAAGTTAAGTTTATGTAGGCCAGAGGGCAAAACATTACAACACTGACAGCTATAGCGCTTGTCCCCGTCCTCGCCATGGCTTTTGGCTTGACAGTTCCGGGAATTGTGTCGGACGTAGCAACAGTAACTAAGGGGGCGGGGCCCTGGTGATCGGTCAATTGGCCAGCAAGTGTGAAGTGAAGATGAATAGAATAGAATATACTTTATTTGTCATTGTGCATTAGATACACAACGAAATTTGTTTGTGCAACCACTAAAAAAGTGCAGTTGTGCTGGGTGGAGGGTAGGAGGGTTGATTATGTGTGATTATTTAGTTCTGTGATGGCCCTGGGGATGAAACTGTTCTGCAGTCTGGAGGTGCCGCAGACCTTATGACCTGACTGAGGGATTTCCTGTCCTTGTCTGTGCAGTCGTACCAGTGACTTACCATGCAGTGATGCAGTATGTGAGGACACTTTCAATGCAACAGTGGTAAAAAAGACTCTTCAGTTTCTCTTCAGTATTCTCAAGAAGTAGAGCCGCTGCTGTGCTTTCTTGACTGTGGTGGTTGTGTTCATCCCCCATTTCAGGTCCTCTGAGAGCATAACCCCCAGGAACTTAAAGCAGGAGGTCCTTTCCACTTCCTCACCATTGATGATGAGGGGTTGAGGGTTCGCCTTTTGCCGTCTGAAGTCGACTATGATTTCTTTTGTCTTTTTGACATTCAGGGTCAGGTTGTTTTCTTTACACCATCCTGTCAGTCTGTCAACTTCGTCTCTGTAGGCACTTTCATTTCCGTTGGTGATTTGTCCTACCACAGTCGTGTCATCTGCAAATTTGATAACTGTATTTGAAGGATGGGTGTTGGTGCAGTCATATGTGTGACGGAGTAGAGCAGGGGCCTCAATACACAGCCTTGTGGAGCTCCAGTGCTGAGAGACAGGCTCAAGGATTGGTGAGGACCCAGTCTCACTGTCTGCGGGCGGTCTGTTAGGAAATCCTTAATCCACATACAGAGGCTGTAGCTGAGGCCCAGATCAAGGAGTTTGGTGATCAGCCGGTTGGGGACGATGGTATTAAAAGCAGAGCTGTAATCTATGAAGAGTAGTCTCACATATGTCTCATTCTTGTCCAGGTGTGTCAGCGTTGTATGGAGGGCTGTGACGATAGCGTCCTCAGTGGACCTGTTTTCCCTGTAAGCATACTGATGCTGGTCCAGGGAGCGAGGGAGGGCAGCCTTAACGCGCTTCGCCACCAGCCTCTCAAAGCACTTGGCGATGATGGGAGTGAGCGCCACAGGTCTATAATCATTTAAAGTGCTGATGTTGCTTTGCTTTGGCACTGGAATAATAATTGCTGTTTTAAAACAGGTTGGTACGGCCGCTTTGGCTAAAGACATATTAAAAATGTCCGTAAAGACATCTGCAAGCTGGTATGCGCATTCTTTGAGCACTCTTCCTGGAATGGCATCTGGTCCCTCTGCCTTCCTTGTGTTCACAGACCTGAGGATGCGTCTTACCTCCTCTGCTGTTACCATGGCTGTGTGGCCTGTGCCAGCAGGTGGGGGAGCAGCTCCATTATCTATCCCAGATGTCTCGAAGCGGGCATAGAAGTGGTTGAGCTCCTCTGCTAAGGAGGCATTGGTGTTTGTGGGTGGGTTGCAGCTTCCCCTGTAGTTGGTGATCTGTTGTATGCCTTGCTACACTTGTGTTGGGTCTCTGTTGGTGAAGTGGCCCTCAATCTTCTCCCTGTACATGGCTTTGGCCTGCTTGATGCCTTTTTTCAAGTTGTGCCTGGCTATGCTGTACTGTGCTCTGTCACCTGATTTGAAAGCTGTGTTGCGCTCCCTCAGAAGGGCCTGGACCTCCCTAGTCATCCAGGGTTTCCTGTTAGGGGGAATCCTGATGCGGGTGTTGGTGGTGATATTTTCAACGCAGGTCCTGATGTAACCGAGGACAGCAAAGGCATACTCATTCACATCCTGATTAAAAAACAAGGTCCAGTCTGTTCGTTCAAAGCAGTCCCGGAGCTGTAGAGATGCCTCTTCAGGCCACTTCCTAACAGTTTTGATGGTAGCTTCTTGTTTTTTAATGATGGGGCGATATGCTGGAATCAGGGATAGTGACAGGTGATCTGACTGGCCCAGGTGTGCGAGGGGTGAGGCCCTGTATCCCTTTTAAATATTAGAATACACACAGTCCAGAATATTTTTTCCTCGAGTTGCACACTTTACGTGTTGATCAAAGCTGGGCAGCACCGTCTTGAGGTTGACATGGTTAAAGTCACCAGCCACGATATTTGACTGATGTTGGGGCCGGAAAACAAACGTTCTACGCTTAGGATGTTGAGTGCTGTTTGCACTGAGCTACATAGGAAATGTATACGCGGCACTGCCAACTGTAAGATAAATTCAGTTTAGGTATGAATTTATTAACATTTTATTTCTATTAACAATGTATGCCCATTTAACCAGTATAACTAAAGGCAGTTGGAAAACAGGTTTCAGACAGAGGTGCCTAAGATAACATTCAAAGCACATGCTTTCAAGTTTAGAATGACCAGTGACATAAATTCCAAGGTCATAGGGCAGCCTGGGCAGGAGACAGATGAGATAGGGAAACTATCTGTAAGAAGGGAGTTGGAGACTCACAGAAACTTAATTGTCAGGCCAGAAATTACGACTAAAACATGCAAGTCACAGAGAGGCGTATACCTGGAGGCCCTCAGTGAAGACTGGACTTATAAACCATTATGATCACATGTAAAATTTAGAACGCCTTCTCCAGCCGTGGGTGACAGAGCTATTGTGAACTCTTCATTCCGGCTGAATCTTGTCCAATCCTAAAACCAGTAAACTCAACTGTATCAAACCAAGTGCTACGTGTGGCGGTCCGTTACTCTGATTTCTCTGTAAACCAACACGCAGTTTAATTTAAACTTAACACAACATGAAAATCACGTTGGGTGGACACAGGCCCTTTATCTGACATGTTAGGTCCACCCTTGCTGAATCCATTTCATGAACACAAACAGATCTCTAGCACACTCCTGAGTGTGAGGGCACATACAGCCCAGTTTGAGAACCACTGACATATAAGAACAGCATAATGATAGTCAGCCATCTTCACACACATCACACACACTGATTTTGGTTGATCATTTGTATATTTGCTTTCTGTTAGAGGTGTTTCTGTTCTTCTGATGTGTATATAGTTGAGTTAGTTGAGTGTGTTGCTTCTGTTTTTCTATTTGTTTTATATATATATATTTTTTTTGTGATCTAATTGTTTTGTTTCTGTTTTCTATTTGTTTTGATATTTTATTTTATTGTGATTTACTTGTACAGCACTTTGGTCAGCGTGAGCTGTTTTTAAATGTGCTTTATAAATAAATTTGACTTGACTTTGACACACAGACCTGTACGATCACAACTTATATAAAATTCAGCCATCTTCTAAAACACAGCCACAAACACAGAGACAGGCACACACTGTTCTGGCCTGGCTCATCAGACCTTAATGCAAAGTGGACACAGACAACCACTTAAGGCTTAACAAATATATTAAAGTTAAACAAGAACAGTTAAACAGCTGTGATTAAAGAGAAAACTATAACTAGGAGGTTAGGCCATGTGTGAAGCGACAGCATGTCCAGAGAGCAAACACGCACCAGCACCCGTCATCACTGCTGGTGATAACACAGCAGGTCCAGAGAAAAAACACGCACCAGCACCCGTCATCACTGCTGGCGTCATGGTTGACTTTAAAAGATGCTTTACTCACTGGTACACTAAGGCAACAAAGGGGGGTGGATGCCATAAACCAGATGCCTATAAATCCGAGGGGGCCTTTGGCCTGACTACCTCAT
>NW_024879779.1:70000-74163 GCF_900700415.2 Clupea harengus | reverse complement strand
ACTCCACATCACATAAATATGCAGCATACGTACGGAGTTTGCCATCGCGGTTTCCTGCTCATTCAGGAGGATGATTACAGTCATTTCCTTGACATTTGCTTCTCACCGTTGGACGCTCAAGGCTCAGTCTAAATTGATCCAGAGATGCTGCTGGCAATGTTGGCATGACGGAGCTGGTTGGATGTGGTTGGATGACACCACTACCGTGCTCTTATCCTTTCAGGGTAGTGTGCTCTTCTTTGGTTGGAGAATGTTCAGAGTGGACTAGATGTGATAATCGATGTGTGTGAGAGAAAATAAACTGTATGTTCTGTTTTTTGAACCCAAAGAGCAATGGAAGCAGATGAACTGGAAGGGATGAAGAGTGTGTGTGTGTGTGTGTGTGTGTGTGTGGGGGGGGGGGGGGGGGGGTGCTCCTCCTTGAGTGTGGCTGATAAGGACGGTTATGTACGGTTAGACTGCTGTACATAAGAGACACTGTGACAGACAGTAATCCAGCAGCATTCTCCAGAAACAAAATGTCACTGCCAGATCAGAAGAACACAGGGGCTCTGTCTTTCCAAATGGAATTAAAATGCCCTCATTCCCACACAGCAATCTTTTCAAACTACGTTGCCACATTGCGACCTGTTTAGGTGTTCCTCTGTGCGCAGTGGAAAAGCGCTTTTTTGCTTTTACCTGAACAATCCCGGTGTGCCATTTGCATATGCTGGCATTCAAGACGTTTCACTGTAGGTTATCTGCGTAGTTTGATTGGCATTTCCGTCTACCGTTTGTGTCTGTCTCCTGTGCCGTCTAATTTATAGCACACTGAGCGTTTGGAAACTGGTGGAGCAATGATGAATCTGGTTGTGATTTTTTTATGGACTACGTTTTGTAAACCCAGTGAAGTGTTGCCAACTTAACGCGGCTCATATATCCTAAATGTTCAGGAGATGGATGGCCGGTGGACGCCTTAGTGAGAAACCATAGCTAAACAGCGCCTGGGAAGGGATATTCCCAGGCACTCTCTGGACACTCTCTGGACAGGACAGCCATTTTGTATTTCTCTCCATCCTTACCTGCCCTAGTTGGCCTCACTCCTCCATGTGTCTGTCTGTCTCTATGTCTGTCTGTGTCTGTCTGTCGGTCCATCCGGTTTATTGAACCGCTTTTGTTTCTCTTCTTTGGGATGACTCTCTACTCCTCCAGCCAGTGAGGCAGTGATTTACGTCTCTGAAGTCCGTTTCTCTTATTTTAATCCCTCCAAGCCGAGACGTCACCCAAGGAGCCTGACGCGTCTCGGCCCGATAAGGTGTTCATAGATTTGATGTCAGCCGGCTGGCTGGCCTAGATGACCCTGTTAGATAGAGCCAGCTTTGCTCTGGCTCCTCAGGAATCCGTCGGATGTCCAAAGACTCGTTACGATGGTGATCACTTGGTGTCTCTTCTTCCGACTTTTTATCTCTCTCTCTCTCTCTCTCTCTCTCTCTCTCTCTCTGTCTGGCTTCACACTCTCTGTCCCCGTTTCTCTCTCTTCCTCGTCTCTTTTTTCAGTCTCAAAGCCTTTGGTAGTCTTACTCAGTCTCTGTTAGGTCCTGTCTGTGAGATAGCAGTCTTTTTGAACAGAGAATTGGAAGTAGTGTGTGTGTGTGTGTGTGTGTGTCTGTGTCTGTGTGTGTGTGTGTGTGTGTGATTGTGGTAGTGCCAGGTGAGTGTTGGGTACAAGATGTGTGTGTGTGTGTGTGTGTGTGTGTGTGTGTGTGTGTGTGTGTGTGTGTAATGTTGAGTGTGTCATATGGGCCAATATGAACTGTTTGAGTAATAACCACTAGGCCCATTCAAAAGTGTATAGATTAATATGAGCTTGACTGAACTAAAGACTAAATGTGATGGATGAGTACGCTGGTTTTCACACGGACACTCTTCAAGCTACGCAAATGAATAGCTTGTGAAGGTATTTGTGGAAATGTCTGAGAATGTGAGCGGGAGCTGTGAGTGACGGTGTGCCAATGTGCAGCTGGATTAGAGCGGACTGGAAAGATCCATTAAAACGGAGGCACACGTGCCATCTTGTCTTTGCATGCTATGCTGTGGAGAGAGGTAATGGCACTCCAGCACGGAAAAGGCACACAATGATTTGGTCCGTTCCCTGCCTTCTGCTTCCAGCTCACTTCAGTTGATGGAGGTCGAGAGAGGTAAATTACCAACACAGAGAGAGAGAGAGAGAGAGAGAGAAAATGAAATAGCTAAAGAGAGCTCAAAGTCAAGTCAACAAACTCTGAAATCAACAAAGCGCTAATGAAGTGTATAGTACTTTGGAGATTAGGGGGCCAAGCGCCGCATTAGCGCGTAACCCATTTCCATGTCCTCCGCTGTCATTTACGCCGACTCCACTGCAGCCGCCGCCGCCACTGCGAGCATGAGTGTGTGCACGAGTGTGTCCTCGAAGTGCACGGAGCGCAGGCTAAATGGATCAACCAAGGCTCTTCACCACAGGGTTGGTGTTATTTTCCCTTTTTTACCAGCAGTGTGCCGGTATGCAATGTCTGCCACCCCTGTGCCTCGCGCACACACGCGCGCACACACACGCACACCCATCTACTCCGTCCCTGGCTTTCATTGCCTGGTAGCTCACTGGAGGGTGCGATCACCATCAGCATCAAACCCTGCCAGGGGTCTGCCCTTGGAGCAGAGGTTGATGTGATGTGATTAGGGGCAACCATTTGCCCCGGTTCGGCTTCAGATGAGTGGGATGAAATTGGTTGCACACATACCAAGCCCCGACATACTCGCACCCACGCACACACACACACACACACACACACGCACACACACACACGTACATACATATGCCCCTAGTGTTTGTGTTGTGAGGAAGCTGTGATGTGAGAGCACCATTGACACATCCACTAATGGGAACATTAATCTGTGTGTGTGTGTATACATATCTGTGTTTTGCCACTACTTTGCATGCTAGATTGTGCATACATGCCTTATGCATGTGTGTTTGCGTGTGTGTGTGTTCTGCTTCAGCTTGGAGCTCCTGATGCCTGCCCGTGCAAAGTTCTTGCTGCCTCTGTAATAATTGACCAAACTGCTGGGTGTGAGTGGGGGTCTCTGCCTTCTCCTCGAGGCAGTGATTTTGCCTGGTAAGATACACCCTCGCGCGTTTGCAAAACAAACTCTGACTCAAGCTCCTCAGCTGGAACCGCCACAGGCCCTGTGGAAAGGATTGCTTTTGTGTGTGTGTGTGTGTGTGTGTGTGTGTGTGTGTGTGTGTGTGTGTGTGTGTGTGTGTGTGTGTGTGTGTGTGTGTGTGTGTGTGTGTGTGTGTGTGTGTGTTGGCGCTTCATTTAGATTTAGCATGCATGAAAGGGGTAATGCTGTTAGTCACCTTGTGTGTTAAACGCTTTAACTCCCACAGGCATAAGTGTGTGTGTGTGTGATGTTGAGACATTTTTTTTGAATGCCTGCTTTGAATAGTCGTGTGTTAGGGGAGTGAGAAAGATCACAGCACAGTGTACTTAAGAACTCTGTCATAGAGAGGTGTGTAGTGTATGAGTTTAACCATGAGGATCCATGGGGTGGTTTTTTTGAAGCAGGAGGTGGACATCACCTTTCTAAATCCTCTGAAATTGAACACACCTTTGTGAAGAAAGCTTTGAAAGACAGAGATGGCGAGAAGGAAAGCACTGCAGTAAAGCGAGAGAGAGAGAGAGAGAGAGAGAGAGAGAGAGAGAGAGAGACAGAGAAAGATTAATGCAGCATTTTCACTCTCCACACCCACAGGAGAGAGAAAAAGAGATAGGCCCTCACTTTGCCCCCGGATCACTTCCAGGACGACCCGACCTTAGCGGCGGAAGCGGGCCTTAAGCCCCGGTACCGTTTGGCAGAAGTGCTCCTGTTTGGCAGCCAAGTCCTGCATTTTATCAGTTGGAAAAGTGTCCATGAAGTTAGTTAACCCTGTGTGGCTCTCCACGGGCGCTGCAGCCAAGCCTGCTAAATGAATCCGGACGGCCTTGGCAGGGGAGAGATAAGACCCAGTTTTTTTTTTCTGTCCCTCTCTCTGTCTCTTTCTCTCTCTTTCTTTCTCTCTCTATCTCTCTTCCTTTTTTACAAGTTCTTTTGTAAAAGGCATGCCCTAAACCTGCCCCCCCATCTGCACACACTATCGCCGCGGC
>NW_024879779.1:7500-65000 GCF_900700415.2 Clupea harengus | reverse complement strand
AAAATGTGTACTGCCCCTTTAAGAGACTACCGTTGGTAGTTTATCTGTCATCTCCGTTTATTTTTCAGTCTTCAGTTGCTGATCTGCCGTTGACTCTTGCCTTCTCTCCCCTCTTTTCACGCAATTATTTTGTTGCATTTGCTGCACGTCGCGATGTTTGAATCTTTTTGTGCGAAATACAGCCACACTTTTGACCGTTTACCTTTCGGTATTTTCTCTGTTAAAAGGTTGATGGCTAGTTCTGTTTGTGCTTGCCTGCTCTTCACTGTCATAAGACTGTTGCTATGAAAACACCAATGAGCGTGAGCGACACAGGACAAAGTTTACATTGGAAGCTGGGGCAGTTTTACATGTGCCCCACGGAATCTGCCTAGCGACCGTGTTCAATTGGCTCAGGCACCGAAATGAAGCACCGAAATCTGCGTTGCATTTCGGTCCGGGTAGGTACCGGTTGCATTGGAACCGGTTCCATATTGGTACCGGTTCTCGGTACCCAACCCTAATTATAACACACATACTCACACACACACACACATACTCAGTCTTCTCTCTCACAAACACATACATACACACACAAACAAGCACAGCATTAATCATCCAAAACACACACAGGGCCCTATGATATTTGTTTTATTCTTTGCCAAATTCCGTTCTTCTAGACTCAGTTTGATCAATTTCATATCATTGAATCTTTAATTCTATCTATCATTAAACCTTAGGACATAGGCTGCTGTACACACATTCTTTATCTGTCTAGGTGATAGACCTGTGTTGTAATAGGGTAGGGGTGTAGGGTAGCAATTCTAGTATATCCCCGAAGACTACAAATACAGTTTCAATTGATATTTATAGAATGAAAAAATTGCAAACTTATTTAAGCGGAGATTACATTCAGGTTAACAGTTACAAAACGTGTAGGCTTTTAAGTCATCAAAACACTTGTGATATTATAGTCTGCATGTACATTCTAAGTCTTCTAAGAATATTCAGACATTGCCCTAATGGCCAGTTTAGTTTCCTATGTTGGTCTACAATGAGTGACTGTATTTCCTGATTGGTTCACCACGCATAGGGATGCATTAGTTCACCGTCGGTCTGGCAAACTTTTATTCATTTTAAAACCACCGAACGTGAGCGGTTGATATGATGAGAGTTGCTGTTTTATTTACTTCGGATAGTTGTCTCTGACAACATCAGTGTCACTCACGCGGGCAGAAATGTGGCCCTACACACACACACACACACACACACATACAGAGAGAGACAGACAGACAGACAGACATCTCTCTCTTTCTCTCTCTCTCTCCCCCCCTCCCTGTCTCTCTCTCTCTCTCGCCCAGGGGAGTCTCTGGTCTCATCTCCTCTCGTGAAGCTGGTAACCCAGCACTCAGTGACAGGCAATCAGAGAGCAGCTGCTGGATCCTGTTGACTCTCGAAGGCATCTCCAAAACATTGCTCCCCGCCCCCCAGAGCCCAATCAGCCCAGCGCCCGGCGCCATGACGATTAATGATTGCTTCTGTTGTTTTTTTGTTGTTTTTTTGTTGTTGTTGTTGTTTGTGTTTTTTTGTTTTTTGTTTTAGAGAGAGTGACTGAGAAGTTAATTAGTGCAGATCACTCTCCACTCTCTAGTTGAGTTGAGTTTGCAATGGCTGCCCAGCAAGTTTTGCTGCTGTTGAGTGCAGAAATGAGCTCTAAAGGCAGCGTGTCCGCTTGGCACAGGTGCTCCAGGCACAGATGAGCACAGTGGACCCACTTGACCATCCCCCTGAACAAGAGCGCTACTGGAGGGAGCAGTCAAAGGCTTCCTTGCCGTGGCAGACACAACCAAAACTGCATGAAATGTTGATGTGGGATAAGTTCTGCAAACACACCATATGGACAGGAAGGGAAGGAAAAAACACTGAGCTATTTTCCTAAGAGTTCCACTTCCTAATGTTCATAAGGGCTGCTCAAATGATTTTGTGTTAGGTGTTAGGTGTGACAGCTTTGATTTATGGCTCAGGCATTCTTAAGATATAATGCAGTAATGTATAGTCTTACAGGCATGCGAGAAACTTTTGTAGGACAGCTGTGAAAGAATGCCTCAGGGATAGTGATCTGCTATCCGTGTGCGTGTGTTTGTGTGTGTGCGTGTGCGTGTGCGTGTGCGTGTGCGTGTGTGCGTGTGTGTGTGTGTGTGTGTGTGTGTGTGTGTGTGTGTGTGTGTGTGTGTGTGTGTGTGTGTGTGTGTGTGTGTGTGTGTTGAGAGTCAGCATGTAAGTGTGTGTGTGTGTGTGTGTGTGAGCATGTAAATGTGTCTGGTAGTGTGTGTGCATGTGTGTGTTTGAGGGGGCATATGCCATCTCTGCCCCAGACAGGCACCTCTCGCCGCACTGCTCTCTGCAGCTGCGCCAGGCAAGTCTTGCCAGGGGATGGCTGTCAGGCTCCATGGGCATCAGCGGGCAAGGGAAAGGCCTGGGATGCCAGCTGCCGCTCTGGTCAAACGCCAGACCTTCTCTGGTCAAACGCCAGACCTTCTCTGCCCCAAATATAGCCCGCTCGCCCGCGGGGCAATGGGCAGCGATTGGCAGAGCAACGGCAGAAACCGAAACCAAAATACGAGTACTCTTCAGCGCCCCCCGGTGGGACTCGGATCAAGGTGCACGCCTCCATCTAACTGTCTCCTGTGGGACAACCTCCATGTCATTACATGCATGCTGTTTGTGGCTGCTATCAGCTCACCTACTTGGCTGTATCAAGCTATATATCCCCACAGTCCAGTAGCAGCGCTGAAACAACCCTGCACTGCTACAAGAGCACACGTATACGCATACGCATATATACACATGCACACACGCATGCGCGCCCATAAACCCATTTACCCTGACAAAACTGTTTAACGTTGCCAAGCTGACACACACACACACACACACACACACACACACACACACACACACACACACACACACACACTTCCTTCTGATGGAATCCCTGTAAGCACGCTTAAGTTTGAAGAAGGGACCGGAGAGTTGAAGTCAGGTTTCTGGAGTTTATTTTCAGCGTGGAGACCCCCTCTCAGCTTGGTGCTCAGAGCAAGGCCTACCTGATAGCAGAATGTGTAGGCATTTATACATTTCAGTCAGGTAGAATACAATAGAAGAGGGGATGACCACACCCTTTAGGTGAGAGGAAGAGGGAGACAGTGGGGTAAAGGGGTTCACCTATGGGGGGAGGGGGTGATACTATGGCACAAATGGTCTTAGCAGGAAGGAGCCTATCTGGGGGGGGGGAGGGTTCACAAGTCACTTGTTCAGGTCTCAGTGAAACAGAGAGTACACATCCAAAATGAGTTGCAGATACAACATAAGGAGTTAATGTCTTACAACAACAGAATAGCAATATTTCCAGTTCCATCAGTCCCCTATATGAGCATTTATATGCTCACACAATAACCACCATGCAACAAACAGCCAATCAGAGCAGGAAAACATCAATATGCGGTTCCATCACTTCTGTTACTCTTCACTGTATAATTCCAATATCCTGGTCTTTGTTAAGTCATTTGGGAGTATTTTCGATACATTTTCTGTGAATGTTTGAAGGCCAATGAGTTAGCACATTGTGGTAGGCTTTATTGTGCTATTCAAGTTCATTCACAATGGCACCTCCACAGATAATCCCACACACTGTTCAAGTGACCGCACACAAAGACACACACACACACACACACAACGGCACATGAGGGCACATGAGCTTGGGCATGTTAGCTCAAAGGAGACCATATTTGTTTTTCTCTCTCCCTCATACACATGCTCTCCCTCCCTCCCTCTCTCTCTCCATATATCTTTGTATGTGTTAAATAAACACCCACACACATACACGGATCCTGACACACACACACACACACACAATCAGGTCAGGCCAGGCCTAATGACTGGAGTGTGTGACTCCTAGCCTCTGGGCCCCTGTTGCCATGACGTTTATTGCCTGGTGACTGATAAGGCTGTCTGATGAAAGGCAGTCATTCCTATGAGCGTGGGGCAGACATGACATTCCTCCAAGCGCTGCTTTGTCAACATGTTTTATGGCACCCTTATGAAAGAGTAACAGGTAGGGAGCGCAAATCGCCAACACGAGTGCGTGTGTGTGTGTGTGTGTGTGTGCGTGCGTGTGTGTGTTTGAGAGAGAGAGAGCAAAGGTAAGACCGAGAAAAGAGATCCACATATACTGTAGAAACACACATCAAGCCATCTCTTCAAATCAGTGTCTGCATCTGCAGCGTCTACACACACACACACACACACACACACACACACACACACAGTGTGTGAATGATGAATTGCACAGATTCCCAGCAGTAGAAAGCCATTAAGGGCGCTTCTGATGCCCCTCTGATTACTGGCCTGACACCTGACGAATGAGGTTAAACAGTCGAGCAAATCATCGTTAATCTTGCTGTCGCCATGACACCATGACTGTGACATCACTGCTCTACCTCAGCCCCCCAAACACTGCCCCTGCCATTCCCTTCATGCATCAGTTTCCAGAACTCTAGTCACCCCTTTTTCCTATCAACTACCATTTTTCTGTACATCGACCATCTGTCTCTCTTCCCATCAGTCTGCAGTCCTTTTCCCATCCGCCAGTTTGCTATTCCCATCAGCGGAGCCTTGGCGCCGATCCCACCCTTACAGACCCATGCGGGCTCAGGACATCATTAGCGCCATAAATCCCCGGCCAACTCGACGGCATATGGGCATTAAAAGGGAACAACCTCCTTGCCCAAGTGGCATAGCACAACTAATTTCATTATCATGTGTTTATTCAATGTGTGTGTGTGTGTCTGTGTGTGTGTGTGTGTGTACATATAGATCAGATATAGAGATAGATCACTTCTCTGTGTGTGTGTGTGATTTCTGCATGCTCAGATGCTGAGTCATGTGTTCCAGACCTTCCTCACAATTTCCATGCCCAGGTTTAATGTAATTGGGGCATCGGCATAGTACCTGATAAGGTTTTTCTGTATGGCTGTTGTACGTACACACACACACACACACACACACACACACACACACACACACACACACACACTCTCTTCCCACTTGTTTCTCAGCAACAGCTGCTCCATCGCACATTAATTTGATCAGAGAGTCGCTCGTGCACTAGAAACCGGCACCAATTAACTGATAAAGCGGGTTCTAGGACAGGCGCGATGGAACGATTGGCGCAGGGAGGACTGCGGCGGAACGCCGGCGAACCACTGACTGACGTTCTCCTCGAACATGCCGGCTGCTATCCCATTGCTCATCTCCCATTGGCTCTTATCGGTTCCAATGACGCCATCTGATTTGACAAATGGGAATGAGCAGGCACTTGGCGATTGGGGCTGGGGCTGGGGCTGGGGGGTGATTGGATTCTTTAGGCAGACAGGTGCGCCTGTGGAGAATTAGACTAGAAAGGAGGGGATGTCACCTAGCGCTGTGGTTGCTAATCTAATCACATGGGCCACCGTATAAGATGCCTTAGAAGGCAGCTTTGATTCTGTACAGGCCTGAGCTGCAGTGTTGTGCAGACACTGTGAGCATGTTTAGTGTGCAGGGCAGGTCATGCAAGTTGCAGGTTAAATCGGGGTAAAATGTGACCTGACACTTTGTGGCAACAGAGATTGTTATTTTGAGTCAGTCCCAAGGTAGAGCTTTGGTGTCTGGTTACAGGTCCCGTGTGTGTGTGTGTGTGTGTGTGTGTGTGTGTGTGTGTGTGTGTGTGTGTGTGTGTGTGTGCATGCACGTGTTTCTGGATATGAGTGTTGCTGTTTGTGTCTGGTTACAGTTCTACAGTTCAGTGTGTCTGTTTGAGTTTCTGGTTGCGTGTGTGTGCTTGTTTATGTGTGAGAGAGTTTCTGGGTGTGAACACCTCCATCTGAGTTTCTGACCCTGGCGAAGGGGCGCCTGCTGTACTCATGACCTCATGGCCCATGACTGCTACGAGGAAGGATAGAGGATCCCACATCTCTCTCTGGGACTCTCACTCTTTCCTCTTCCACTGTCTATCCTTTCCTCTCTCTCTCTCCCCCTTTATCTCCCTCCTCTCTCACTCACTCACTGTCTGCCCCCTCCTCCCATTCATAGCCCTCTATCTATCCATATGTGCAGATATGGATGTATTCCATGACTAATAGCTCTGCTCATGTTCCACTTGCTTTCTCCTGATGCTCACAGGAAGTACTAATCAGTCCACTGATGTGTCATTTAGAACCTAAACGGTGGGTCTAAAGGCACTCTACGAATTGTAAAGCCAGGTAGTTACTAATTGGTAGGTATGAAGTGAACTGAAATAGTTCATGTCTACCTAGCATTGTCCTGAGCTAAAAGCATTCAATTCTCATGCTGTCTTTCATCGTGAAATGTATTGCTTGTTAAATGTCTGGTTGTCTCAGCCTACTTGACACCATTTACATTTTTATGATTCAGGCAATCGCCGTTTAAAGGGCTCCGTCTGAACATCTAGTCCTAGTTTTGATCCCCACTTCTGACACCAAGTAATACATTTCCAGGTTCGCGCGCTGCCGTCCGAGTGTGGCTACGAAATGATCAAAAGTGCGTTGAGCGGTGCTGTGGAAACGAGGCTTTGACTCAGGCAAGCATTTCACGACCTAATGCCAGCTGAGTAACAGGGCTGTTAATATAATCCTGGCGCGTGTCACAGACGGAAGCAGCTTTGGTAGCAGCCTCCAGCTCCTGGTTGCATGACGGTTAGCAGCTGGCAGTGTGTTATCAAGCCAAGGGCATCAGCGCTCTGTCGTCTGCCGCTCCTTCTTTATGCCTCCGGGCTTCGCGAGGTGACAAACTGTGGCTTGTGCTGACAGGTACCGTAAAAGAGACAGATTTACCCATTCTGGAAAAGCTGCAACTTGTTTGCTCTGGTTTGCATCGCTTCAGCCTCCATCTCTACTACTGTGTGTTTTCTTTCGTCTTATGCCTGTTATTTGTCTCTCTCTCTCTCTCTCCCTCGCTCTCTCTCACACACACACACACACACACATTCACAGACGAGCACAGACATTATAGCATTTTTTTACTCAATGCTAGGACTAGGCAATATGCTCCATTTTGGCTCGAAACACCAATATTCTTTTTGTGCTTTTCCTCGCTTTTTTTTTTTTTATTTATACTCCTGCACCACCAACCCCGCCACCCCCCCAACCTCTTCCCGGGCCCTGACGCTGTCAAGAGAAGCCTTTTCACTCACCAAATGAGACAAGAGATGAGAAGCGGAAATTAAGAGCGTCGACACCCAAATTGAAAAGCACAGCATTTTTTTCATGAAAGAAAAGAAATGGAAAGAAGAGTAAAGTGGGGGAAAAATAGCCCTCCGACTCGACTCTCTCTATTCTATTAAGATGCGGTATTGTGTGGTGTGACGGCAAGGAACATGGTGAAGGAGCGGAGCGATAATAACTCCCGTCAATTCTAGCTGTCGAGCGGCACCTTGAAGCTTCCTGCCTCCCGCTCTCGTATGCGCTCGGCGGAAATGAGGCCGGCTCTTATTGACGACAGAGCCTCGAGCCATTTCTCTCTCCTCGCTGAATAATCACAGGGCACAGAAAGGTGTTTGCCTTCAACGTTTACGCGGCACCTGTCGGTTAAAGATTCACTGCTAATGTCCCATTCTCTTTGGAACGCTGTTTGAGTTGGCAATGGTAAGGAATGTTTTATAGCTCACCAGGTGGAGTGAGGTGACAATATTAAGATCAAGGGTTTGATACACAGGGAACATACAGAAATATGTTTATGTACTATGCAATGTATGGTTAGTGTAGGATACAATGTGTAGATTTGGATACAATGATGTGATAAATGAATGTGCAGAAAAATGCAATCCAGTTTTGTCTGTGAGTAAGTGTGACCTGGGGTTCTGTGGGTCAGGGGTGAGTGTGAGTACTGAGCTGAGATTAAATGGTCACTCGTTCGACAGCTTGTAGGATTTTGATTTGACACGGCTTCAAAAGCTCTCTTCTGGGCGAGTCGACGAAAAATGCTTCCGACTCGTACAAAAAATCTTTGGAGAGCAGCTGGGGGAAAAAACTTCGGAAAATAAATTGAAAAACTTTTAATGTGTTTAATGGCTGGGAAAAAGAACCCCCCGTTGAATGGAGGAAGTGCCGCAACGTTTGTCAAATGGAGGTTTTAATTCCAAAAGAGCAGAGCAGAGTGGCCTCCTCAGTCTGTCTGAGTGTGTGGAGCTGCAAGCGTCTGATAAAATATTAAGACTCCTCTCTATTGAGTCAACACTGGAGAACAGGCACAGACTCCCCCTACCCCACAGAGGCCTGATCCTTTCATACTATTTTCTCCCAGCTTTTGCAACTCAATGAGGCTGCCCGCCATAATTAGGTGGTTCTGGAAGCAATCCCACATTGTTCTTCTACATTTTATTATTATTTTGTATTATTGTTCTGGTTTTTTGAAGTCCCATGGGGAAGGGGGTGGTGTTGGGAGGAGCTGAGTCCAGCGCGCGTTCATTTCCCGATCCCGCTCCCAATCTCTCTCCCACTCATTTCCTGTCTCTCTTCACTATCCTGTCTGATTAACGGCAAAAAGCCCAAAAATAACACAAAGAAAGAAACTCCAGTTTCCACAATATTGATGCCATTGCATCAGGTCCTCCGTAATGCTTAGTCTGATATGTGAGGATACCGTTACTACTACTCAGCAATCACACATTGCATTTTCTTCTGCAGAGGTCAAATTATGTTAACATAATTAACATGACATAACATGACTGGCTGTCACATGATTGGAAAACACAAGGCAGGTCATTCCACCACCGAGGTACCACTAATGAAAACCGTCTTGACTGCCATCCCTTGCTATGGAGAGAAGGCAAAGACAACTGATGTTCTTCAGTGGATCGAAGTGGTCGAGTTCTTCCTAGATCTCGATAAGGTGCATTGTTCACAATAAATGGAGACCATCAACTCAGTGTGTTGTCTGGAGAACCGCTGCTCTTCGTCTTGTTAGATGATATTTATTGCTCATCCAACAGGTTGTAGGAGAATCAAACCTTTCTTTCGTAGAGATTCCACGTAATTGCATCGGTATGCAACGGCCCACTGCTGCCGTGCAATCACATTTGCATTTTCTTGCGGAAATGCATCTGTAGTTAATGTTGAGACCAGTAAACTGTGTGTGTGTGTGTGTGTGTGTGTGTGTGTGTGTGTGTGTGTGTGTGTGTGTGTGTGTGTGTGTGTGTGTGTGTGTGTGCGTGTGCGTGTGTGTTTTGTGTGTGTGTGTGTGTGTCTGTGTCTGTGTATGCATGTGTATCTGTTTGTGTAGTGGCAGGTTAGTTGTTGTCTTCTTGGGTCTCATTAGACACCAGGTTGATTTGTAATTTGTGCACTGCCTTAATGTTTCCTTTTTTACGATGAAGGGTAGCGCTCTTCTCCGCGTTGTCGACCATTAATTTCCCACCACAACCCTCTGCTTGTGCTCTGACCTGCTCTATTTGGCAGGGCTGTTCATTTGTGTGTGCATCCATGTGTTGAACTTTTGTCCAGGGCTGCTTCCTTCATTAAGTTGATGTTGAGTTTCTTTGGCATCGTTTGGGCTGTAAATCTGTAAGGTGTTAATTGGAGCCATGTATTTTCACTTAGGTGCGTGCACAAGGTTGTATTACCCATGAGGGCCGCCTTAATTTGACATGAAAGCATTACTGTAGAGGGCACTGCCTTTGGACAGTCATCTCGTCTTCAGGGTTGAATGTTCTTCTGGAGGCAAAAATATGAGTTAATGTCTTTCTTTTCCCCCACAATTTAGTCAAATATAGCCATAAGCTTGCAAACGTGACACCTTTCCCACTGCTTTAAATGGGACAAAACATGCCCCTGAGATAGATAGCTTCTGGAGAGTTGTTTCTCTCCCCCCTTCTCCTCTCCCTGAGTCTCTGGGTGTCTTGCTCTGCCATCCTGGCTCCTCTGCAGGTGCGGTGCACCACCTGCTGGGGTGTATATATATACAGTGGGGAAAATAAGTATTTGGCCACTTGCAAAGAAATGTGTGATCTATAATTGTAATGGTAGGTGTATTTTATTTGTATTTGATGCAGAAAATAGGTATTTGAACCCCCAAGCAAACAGCAAGAATTCTGGCTCCCAATGACCAGTTATGTGCCCAAGAAGCACACAGATTAGTCCTCATTAGGCCTAACAAGGTACACCTGATCTCAACTGGTGACGTGTATAAAAGAAACCTGTCCAAAGAATCATACTTCACACCTTCAACTTCACCACCATGGGCAAGACCAAAGAGTTGACCAAAGACGTCAGAGATAAGATTGTAGACCTGCACAAGGCTGGAATGGGTTACAAAACCATCGGCAAGCAGCTTGGTGAGAAGCAGACAACTATTGGTGCGATTATTCGTAAATGGAAGCAACACCAAACAACTGTCAATCGCTCTAGGTCTGGGGCTCCATGCAAGATATCTCCTTGTGCGGTATCGGTGATCATCCGAAAGGTGCAGAATAACCCCAGAACTACACAGGGGGAGCTTGTGAATGATCTCAAGGCAGCTGGGACCACAGTCACCAAGAAAACCATTGGCAACACACTACGCCGTAATGGTTTGAAGTACTGCAGCACTCGCAAGGTCCCCCTGCTCAAGGAAGCACATGTACAGGGCCGTCTGAAGTTTGCCAATGAACACTTGAATGATTCTAAGGAGGATTGGGAGACAGGATGTGGTCAGATGAGACCAAAATCAAGCTCTTTGGCATCAACTCGACTTGCCACGTTTGGAGGGGGAAGAATGCTGAATATGACCCCAAGAACACCATCCCCATCGTCAAGCATGCAGGTGGAAACATTATGCTTTGGGGCTGTTTCTCTGCCAAGGGTACAGGACGACTCCACTGCATCGAGGGGACTATGGATGGGGCCATGTAACGTGGAATATTGGGCTTGAACCTCATTCCCTCATTCCCTCCCATTGAAAACGCAACCTTAAGGATTTGGAGAGGATCTGCAAAGAGGAGTGGACCAAAATCCCTCCTGAGATGTGTGTAAACCTGGTGACCAACTACAAGAAAAGCCTGATGTCTGTGCTTGCCAACAAGGGTTATTCCACCAGGTACTAAGTCCTGTTTTGCTAGGGGGTCAAATACTTATCAAATGCAAATTAAGTCATAAATGTTATAAAATGCAGTTTTCTGGATTTTTTTGTTGATATTCTGTTTCTCACTGTTAAAATACACATACTATTACAATTATAGATCACACATTTCTTTGCAAGTGGCCAAACTTGCGAAATCGGCAGGGGTTCAAATACTTATTTTCCCCACTGTATATACTGTATATATATATATATATATATGAGAGAGAGAGATTCATTAGATTGAATAGATTACCTCTCTTCTGTCTTCCTGATATAATTAATTGTTGCAGTCCAATAGATGGTTGCAGTTTGAAGAAAACTAAACTGAAATGAAATAACCAATCAGAGCACAAGCAGCCGGTGAATCATATGCCCAGCCCACAAATGAAAATACAGCCTGATTACAGCATTGGCTACAGTAGCAGCCAGCTACCCGAAGTGAAGCGCAACAAGCTTCATTAGTTCAGAGTGAAAGCGTCGCTTTGGCTGAGATGGCAAACTCCCATGGATGGAAGAAGCAGCCACACGGTTAGTTTAAGCCAGTGCTGCTTCATGGCCGTGTTGAGAGGCAGCTCTCAAGGGTTAGTTGGGCCAACACTGGGAAACTCCAGAGCTCTCAAGGGTTAGTTGGGCCAACACTGGGAAACTCCAGAGCTCTCAAGGGTTAGTTGGGCCAACACTGGGAAACTCCAGAGCTCTCAAGGGTTCACCAGTCCTGGTGACTCGTGCTCTGCTCTGATTATAAGATAAGTCATTGTCAAGAAGAGTAATAATGTTTTTTTTTTTTTTTTCTCCTTCTCTGAGGATACACTTTAGAAGTGGAAGTAATAGGAATAGTATGCAGTAGTTATAGAGATGTAGTTACTATGTAATAACATATGTGGTTCTAATGTTTCATCTTCAGAGATGGCAGAGTGACCATACACCATCAGTGTTTCTGATGGATGTCCTATTGCGTGTTATAGTATTGATATCAGCATTTTTTGAGTGCTATACCTTGGATAAACCATGCCCTAAGTGTGGTGATTCTCCTGCAGCTGTGTCGGACTTAGTTTCATCATTCATTCATTTCATTGCATTTTATGTCAGTTAGGTAGTGGTCAGGCGTCTACAGTCCCCCATGATTAAAATGAATGATCCAAGGACAGACTGGGTAGTATCTGCTTTCGTCTGGGTAGAGCCTGCTCACGTTTCAGCTGCTTCTGTCCGAGGTTCCTGAGTTGAAATCCAGCCCATACAAATGTCCAGGCTCTCAATCCCTGAGATGTTTCTGCCTGGTGAGGAGAGAGCTGTGGCCTTTAATGTTTGGACCCCCCCTCCCCTCCTCCTCTTTTATTGACCTGCACCGGAGATGGTGTGCTCAGAGTATTGTGGTTTCTGGGACAGACAGCATATGTCTACCCAGCAGCTGTCTCTTCATGTAGTTGCAGTCATGTGCATGTTGTTGCTCCTCGTAAGTCCTTGGGCTGTCTTCTGACCCACTGAGCAGGCATGCTGAGAGAGCGAGAGAGAGAGAGAGAGAGACAGAGAGAGAGAGAGAGAGAGACAGAGAGAGGATTGCAGTGTGTTTGTACACCCCTGATCAGGATTTTTGTGTGTGTGTGTGTGTGTGTGTGTGTGTGTGTGTGTGTGTGTGTTTGCTTGCGGGTGCATGCATATGTGCTCAGTTGCATTGTCTTGGGCTTGTGGGGGTGTTTTAATCCAAATGAGAAATAGAGAGTGGGCGTTTTATGCAGGTTAACTTTATTTTTTTAAACAAGCTCTGAAATTAGGGCAATCCAGACTATTGGTAATCAAGAGCTCGAGCAAGTAATCAATTTCTCTTACTAATTAAAATGAACAGCAAACCCACATGCATGAAATTATATTATTATTTTCTCTTCACAGCACTGATTTGATTTTCTTCACCTTTTTTATTAAAAGGAAATTATGAACCTAGATTTGTTAGCTTCTTTAAACAATTTAGCTCGACAGATAGCATAGAAACGGATACACACATTAACAGAAGAAGTTATAGCTAGCATTAGCAATCAAACCTTTAAAAAGCCTTGCACGGTTGCATCATGAAATAATATTTGAATTAGTGCTGTCAATCGATAAAAAAAACCCAAACTGAATTAATCGCACAATTGGTTGGGATTAATCAGGATTAATCACTTTTTTTTCTTTTTAAGATTCAAGCTTGTAAAAATGGATATTTAAATGTAAAATCACTGAATTAATGTAGCATCTTTTAAACTTTGAATACAGATTCTATCCTGTGAACTGGAGATTTCCAATAATACCATCAAGGCCATTAAATTGACAGCCAGCTTGAAAGACATATTTGTTATATGCGTAGCACATAAAGTGTGAAGGGACTTATATTTTGAAACGGTATTGAGATGAAGCTGCAGAGCAAAAGTGAGACAGACTTTAAGATACTTTGGAGGGCGCTAGTGACTATGTCGGTTAGAACATGGTGTGCAGGCTGTTGGGTTAGTGGTAATAGTTAGATGTAAGTTGGAGTGCTCAATAAACTTGCAAGCTTGTAGATTCAGCTGAGCTCCGTGTCAGGTACGTTAGATGCCTCCAGATATCTTTACCATTGAACACGTGACGGAACAGAAATAATAACAAAACTCAGGCAGCTGTGTTAATTGCATTAATGTTTTTAATTAAAAAATAAAAAAAAAACACATTAAATATTTCAAGTTAATCATGTTAATTTTGACCACTAATTTTACTGCTTTGTACTTGAGTACAAATGCATGTCAACACTCTCCAGTAACATTGAACTTGTATATAATGCCAAACAGGTGTAGAACTGCTCCTTTCACATTACAGCACTGTCTTTAGAACCTTGTTTCACAGAACCGAATATATGATTTGGGAGACGTGGTTAGAGGATGACACGGTTCTTGGGTAGAAGAACCGTTCTTGCCGTAGGGGACGGCTGTGAATTCCCTGGGAACTAAGCCACTGGGTGGGTGTTTCTATAATTCCCTCCGTTAAAACCACAGAAATGACTCCCTTGTTCTGACTCTTCCTCCGTCTTTCCCTGCTCTATTCCCTCCATCAATTTTTCCCTTTTCCCTCCCTCTCTCTCTTTCTGTCTATACCTCTCACTTATTCTCCATCTCTCTTTTTCTCTCTCTCTCCTCCCTCTCCGACTAAGCTCTTTTCGTTGCTGGCGATAATGTCCTGCAGCCACTGCATGTTCCAAAATGAAGAGAAGGCCTCCGCATCTTCTACACACGCACACGCACACACACACACACACTCACACTCACTCACTCACACTCACTCACTCACTCACTCACTCACTCACTCACTCACTCACACTCCCAGAGGGGATAGTCAGGAAAGACAGTGATCCTCACTCATTGATTGGTGTAATATTTAGACAAATGTATATGTTTTCAGAAAGAGTTTGCATTATCTGTTTTGAATATGTGATGCTTGCCGTCCATAAACATGCCTAAATAGGCCCCCCCTTTAATATTGCAAAATGGTTTGTACATTAAGGCATACCAGAGACGTATTAACGTATGTTAATTCGTCCAAAATTCAGCCGTCAATCCGGCCAAATGTGGCGCTCATGAGCAAATAGAAAATAGGGAGGAAAAGAGGACGTTATACAGGCAAGGGAGCAAATGGCTACGTTTCTAAAACAAGACAGACCTGCTGAGGCATCAAAAGAGCAAGGTGGGACATTGTTGTCGATAGGTCTGTCGATAGGTTTGTCGATAGGTCTGACGATTGTTGTCAACATGCAGTCCTTATCATGTACAGTAGCCTACTATTGTACAGGTTAATGTTGGCTAGCTGGCTATCCACTACAGTAGGCTATTTGTAACTTTAAGAGGTTATCTACCAGCTGGCTAAATAAAACAGTTTACAGCTAGTTAATTAAAGTAATTAAAATTAATTAAACAATTTCTTTAACCATGTCTCAAGACATATTGATGGTTTTGGCACTGCTTTCAATAGAGAGACAGCTGGCACAGAATTTGGACTTTAAGGACCTATAACATGAACTTTGCTACCAAAAACGTACCGCATAAATTCACAGTGATCTTGGGGCTGATGAGTGTTTTATTTTTTAAATTCGCTCACTTAGCCTACATATGTCATTGTCAGCGGATTGTGTTTAAACATAATGCTGACTTTTAGATTTACCCTTCGCTGCCCATCGGGTCCTGTTCCAAGAACTACCGGTTGGACTATGCACTATCACCTAATAAGCCTGTATGAACGTTTTCTGAATGCAAGTCAAGTTGATGTACAACTTAGGCATAGCGTTGATTATTCCAGCCTGCTGTCAAGCAATTTTACTTGAATCGGGGGTGCTCTGCTCTCTCTCTCTCTCACACTTACTCACACACACACACACACACACACACACGATCATGTCAGGTGCAGAGTCATAAGCTGAGCCCAAGGCTCTGTCAGGGGGCTCTAAGCAGAGAGAGAATGAGAGAATGAACGAGAGAATGAACGAGAGAATGAGGAAGAGAATGAGGCGGGAAAGAAGAGAGGCCATGGAAGTGAGATGGAGTTAGGAAATGAGTGAGTGGGAGAGAGTTGGGAGAATGAACACGAGTGAGGGAATTAGAAAGGAGAGCAAGAAGAGAGAGACAAAGAGAGAGAGAGATTATTAGAGTGAGCGGGTGAAAGAGAAGGGTGAGAGAGAGAGAGGATCTATAAAGGGTAAGATTTTGGAAGGGATGCGGGAGTGGAAGAGAGGACGACTAAGTGAGAGTGTGAAGATGGAGCTTGTGCTGGCAGGAAGAGTTCAATCAATTCTAATTTCCTTCTCACCCTCCGTCCAATACTGTTGATCAAAGCAGAAAGAGAGTGGGCTTTTTTCACTGCACACTGCCTCTCTCTGTCTCCCTCTGCTTTTCTGTCTGTCCGTCTCCCTCTCTCTCCTCTCTCTCTCTCCATCTCCTCTCTCTCCTGTCGTTCCCGTCTCCCTCTCTCACTGTCTTCCTTAAGCTCTCTGCCTTTCTGTTGGCCCCTCTCTCTGTGTGTCTCTCTCTCTCTCTCTCTCCCTCCCTCTCTCTCTCTCTCTCTCTCTACTCTCTCGCTTTCCCTGTTTCCCCACTCTTTTTCTGCTTATGTTTAGCGCTATTTCTTGCGTGCTTCCATTCTACATCTCTCCCTCTCTCTCTCTCTCCTCCCTCTCTCTCTCTCTCTCTCTCTCTCTCTTCCTCTTCACTAAAGCTTAAGCCCCCGGGATCCCACTGCTCAGCACATAGAATGTTCCAGAATCCCCAGTGAGCATCCCCCGCTCCCTTTTTTTCTCGCTCTCTCTCTCTCTCGCTCTCTCTCTCTCTCTCTCTTTTTTGTATTATTCCTCCCCACTGTGGTTGGCATACTGCCACCTGCAGAAAGGTGGGCACACTGCATCACGCAGCCCCTTCCCCCTGCTGTGCCCACCCCCGCTCCAGTAGTGCTGGTTCGGAGAGACCGCCCATTGCAGCGCCACACTCATAGGGTACCCACCTCTACCACATCCGACGCCATTTTCTTTCGCAACAGCCATTGGGGCCCTGGTTAGCGTTAGCGCTAATGTTTTCCTGTGGGTGCTGGAGGTGGAATGATGATTAATGAAATAGGGACAGTCCTCTGGGTCTTCAGCACTTCCCACAGAAGAGGAAAGGCTACTGACTGCATCTCTTCAAAGGAGTGGGTCTGTCTGTGGACCTCACAAATAGGAAAAGATCCAGACAGAGTGCCATTTTCTCTCAGATCTGTAGATCAATGATTCAGTTATCAATCCGTCTGCCCGCCGATCCTCTCACACAGTCACTCTATCTGTCTATCTGACACTCTATCTTTCTGTTTGACTCTCAGATTATCTATTTATCTCTCTCGCTTGTTTGTCTGTCAGTTAAGCAAGTTTGTCTGCATCTGTCTAGCTTTGTAGCTGTCTGTCTGACTATCTCAGTCTCAACAGGCTCCCTCCACACACACACACACACACACACACACACACACACACACACACACACACACATTCTTTTTTCCATCTAAACCAGCATGAGCATCCAAAACCCTTTCCGCTGTGAGCCAGGTCTCCCTTCACCTTGCTTCAGTGTGGCTCCCACCAGATGTGACTCCACAGATCCTGGACCAGCTGGACACAGGAGTGTTCAACAGCTCGGCCCATCCAGGCTGTTCTCAGATCAATGCAGAGTTCGCCTCAGGCAGACAGCTGTTTAATGTTGCAGCAGCAGCAGCAGCAGCAGCAGCAGCAGTAGCCTCCCCTGGCCCAGACCAGACTTATCGAGCATTTTAAGTGGGGTTAGATGAGTGCGCCGAAGGCCGGGGTGGTCTATAGTTTGACTAGCTGTCCTGATAAAGACTGCACAAAGGGTTATCAGGACGAGAGAAGTTAGAGCTCGTTTTGGCCAGGAGGCATCGAGCTCTTGCTGCCATCCCAGCTGAAGAGTGCACGTTCTGCGTACACCCGGGCACACACCGTCTCTCTCTCTCTGTCTCTCTAGAACTGTCACTAGATGGCAGCCCTCACCCACTCAGCCGAGGGCTCCTACCAGGTTGCCTGGTGCCAACAGCTGCGGCTGAATGTGTTTTTGTTGCTGTTTTTGCACATATTTAACACGGATTTCATGGATATTAAGTTAGCAAGTATCAGGCTGATAACTCCAACAGATCTTTTGGACATTTCAATTTCTTGTGGATTATGTTGTCATGCCCATCATTGTCTCTCATCAGAATGAAAACTGCCTGTAAACTGATGAAAATATCCTCTTTTTATATAGGCATCTCCAAACCCAGTTTTAAATGTAGTTATATTGTAAACCCAGCAATACTATCCTCCAGACAATAACACACACAGCGGAGAGCTGAAGTAGCTCTGTTTCTGTAGACTAGGCTACTGAGGAAGTGAATGGTGGCCACTTCTTGAAAACTTACATTTAGGTGGATAACTCATTTTGTGCTGTTGAGCTCAAATAGCAATGGCCAGAACCATGGATTTTACCTTAAAGTTGACTTTTGCTTACATTTGGAGGGTAATCCAAGTCAAGACAATAATCACTGTCCTCATCTCCACCCGAGCACTATCTCTCAGCCCTGTAGTGGCTAGTAAGTTCAGTGAAGTTCGAAAATAAAAACACGCCATGACAAATGCAGCGCAACACTTAATCGTTGCCTTTGCTACTCCGTGCCTGGTTGACACGTGTGACATTGGATTAGACTTGGTGAAGTCACTCTCGCGCTTCCGCCTTGAAGTGCCAGGCGGCTCGCTCACGCTCGTTATTGGCGCTTTTCCCGTTGACGGATGATTGGTCTGGAACACACTCGATTAAACACCCGTCAGATATTCGTCAGATTCTTTTTTTCTTCTCGAGCCGAGTCCATTCCTTTGATGTCCAACAACATGCATTGCCGAAGGTCACTGTGGATATCAAATTGTGATTCAACTACAGGACTTGACGGAGGGGTGCGCAGCAATTAACATTACTATTGTTTCCATCTGCAGAAAGACATTACATTCAGCATTGGATTGGTAAATGTGTGACAACTTAATCCACTTATAAAATATATCCCTTGTTGTAGTTGAGCAACATTTTTACACATAATTGTACCATAAATTATTCAGAAGTTTTTTTTCTAAATGTGGTATGAGCCTTATCGACAGATTTCTGTTTTACTTTCCGTGGTACTACAGAAAAATATCCACTGTGGGGCGCTGTTGCTCAGTATGGTGCAGAGGGGTGTGAGGCAGCTCTCTCTACATCTCCTGGAAGTGCAGCACAAAAGTGTGTATGTGTGTGAGAGAGAGAAAGGAATAAAGGAAGGAGGCTAGCGAGAGAGCAAACAATGCCAGGCTTTGAGACTTCTGGTGTAATTGCATTGCTTGTGGAGCTAAACAATGAATAAATAAGCCGAGTGAATAATTTAGGGATCTCAGACTGTTTCTGGAGTCTTTGTTGTTCCATCTCCCTCTTTTGTCCCATGCTCTCTTTCTCTCTCAATCTCCTTCTGTCTCAGTCCCCCCCCCTCTTTCTCTGTATTTCCTCTCTGTTTCCTCCGCTTTCCTGCTCTCCTTCCAAGTGTAATCCTCTCCATAAACTTTAAGAAACAGGGCTGCCACTCTCTTTCTCCAAATGTCCATTCTCTTTTTGTTGTGTGTCCAAACTGAAGTTTTTGACCGTTAGTTAGAGTAGAGTGTGTTATTGGTGTATCTGAGGCCTGTCATGGTTAGACTTAGTTCTGTCTGTGCTTTTGAAATTGCTGAAGATGTTTCTCTAAGCTCAGCTGGCTTTCCTAAATCTTCGCCACTCTTCCTCTCTCCATAGGAAGTGAGTCTGCTAGGCACCGATAGCACTGTGGAAATATGCCTCTAGCTGAGTGAGTGAGTGAGTGAGTGACTGAGGAGACGTTCTATCTTTTTTTTTATAAGTGTTTAAGCTCTTTTGTCCCTTGTTCAAATGTGGCGGCATCCCGCTGTACACACACACACACACACACACACACACACACACACACACACACACACACACACAAAACCACGCAGGGATGTGTCGAAACCTCTGTTCAACAGAGTACCAAGCCCCAGTGGTATGGAGTGTACGCGCTCTCTCCTCATTTTAGGGTATTTGGGACTTTGGCTTCAGTTCCACATCACAGCCAGAAGAAGCATTTAAGCAAGAAGCAGCACTATGCTGCAGTTTGTTGTCACAGAGTGCAGCTTTATACAAACACACACACTCACATAGTAAGGCACACTCCGACACACACACACACACACACACACACACACACACACACACACTCGTATAGTAATGCATACACACTCTGACACATATACACACTCACATAGTCATGTATACACACACACACACACAGACTCACACACAGACTCACACACAGACTCAGTTGTGGTTTGAAGTGTATGGCTGTTGCTGTGGTATTCAGGTGAGAGGCACCAGACATGGCTTATCCAAAGCTGTGATCAAGGGTGGTATGCAGAGTATGTGAGAAAAAACTGAAAATACACACACACACATACTCTGACACACAGACACACATATGCAGACCCTCATTATTATGGGGACACTTGCAGCTGTGTTAAAAACTGGTGTGTGTGCGTTACGAAGTGAAAGAGTTGATAGTTGTTTTCTTCATAAGGTGTTCCCAGCTGTGCAGATGTGCTCCCAGGAATGCAAACACACACACACACACACACACATTTGCCATATGGAAGCTTTGAGAAACCTCAGGCTGCCACTGTAACAACTAGTCTTGTGTGTGTGTGTGTGTGTGTGTGTGTGTGTGTGTGTGTGTGTGTGTGTGTGTGTGTGTGTGTGTGTGTGTGTGTGTGTGTGTGTGTGTGTGTGTGTGTGTGTGCGCGCGTGCGCGCGTTATGGGCTGGGACACACACACACACACATGCATGTACTAACACAGAGCCATTTATTTCCATCACACTAGCAGGGCTCAAGTACAAGGCACACCACACACACACTGGCATGTCCACACACACACACACACTGGCATGTCCACACACACACACACACTATCTCACTCACTCACACTTAGTAACACACTTACCCATAGCTGGCACAGTCACCCAATTGTGTCAGCCACAGTAGGCTCCTTGCTGTAGTTTGCCTAAATCCTTGTCTGCGTGACTTACAATATCTCTTCAGTGATGCATATAATACACACAAACAACACACACACACACACACACACACACACATAGTGGTGCCACCAGGCTTGGAGATCAACTCAGTGGGATACAAAAGGAAGGAGAGATGGAGAGGGAGAGAGAGATAGAGAGTGAAAGAGAGAGAGGGAGGGAGGGAGAGGGAGGAAGAGAAAAAGAAGAGCAGGTAAGCCAGAGGGACACAAAGGGTAAAAAAGATGAGGTGATTTGATTTCTATCTGACAGAAAGTGACAGTGTCACCTTAGAGAGCTGGTAGGTGTGAAATGTATGTATGCATGTATACAGTGAATGGAAGGGCAGCCAGCATGTCAGGACACTCTCCCCAAGGTTATGAAGTGTGTGTGAGAGTGAGAGGCCGTGTGTGAGATTTTATGTATACATTTGTATGTCTCTGTGTGTGTGGAGGTGCATTTGTGTTTTATGCATTCCTGTATGTATGTCTGAGAGTCTGTGTGTGTGTGTGACTGCATGTGTGTGGTTGGGTCAGAATGACTGACAAGTTCTCTGTGGTCACATTGGAATTGCTTGCACCTAGGCAGTCCTCAGACACACACACACACACACACACACACACACACACACACACACACACACACACACACACACACACACACACACTGAACTGAAATTGAAAATCCTGTCAAACCTTTGAGGGCCAGAATGCAAATGTAATTTTTAGAGCCCATTAGCAGCAGCACCACCCACCCAGGGAGACGTGTGTGTGTGTGTGTGTGTGTGTGTGTCTGTGTGTGTGTGTGTCTGTCTATGCGTGTGTCTATGTGTGTGTCTATGCCAAACAAACATAATCCATAGGAGACCTAACAGTATTTAAAAATGGAAAACTTACTCGTAGCATTCCAAAATGAGAATCTTGATGGTGTTCCTTCTGATGCACAAAATGTCCTAGGTCCCATTTAGTTCTCTCAGAATAGTTCCTAGTTCCTTCTAAAATGCTGACGAGCTGCTGATGTGATCGAGTAAAAGTCCTTTCCCTGTTCACATTCCAGCATTTTCCATCTAATTAAGCAGAACATAGTCTCCCGTTACCACACAGGGTTCTCACCGCAGTACTCATTTCACGGTCCTTTGAGATAGTAGATACCACTCTAACGGAACACGGTGGTACACATGTGTGTGTTTGTATTAAAGTGTGAGTGTGTGTGTGTGTGTGTGTGTGTGTGTGTGTGTGTGTGTGTGTTCATGTACACCGAGTGTCTTGAATGTGCTTGTGAGGTGTGTTGTTGAATGTGTACAGGTGTGTGCGTGTCTTGAATGTACAGGGTTGTGTATTGTAGCATACGTGCAGGTGTGTGTGTAACAGGAAGTGTGTGTGTGTGTGTGTGTGTGTGTGTGTGTGTGTGTGTGTGTGTGTGTGTGTGTAATGAATAATGGTGCCCAGTAGATTACAGTGTTCTGCTTGGTGGGACGTGTGACAGTGACCGAGCAAGAGAACAAAGAGTAAGGAGGGAGGACCAGCAAGGGATGGAAGAGGGAGGGAGAGGTGGAGAGATTTAGAGAGAGAGAGAGAGAGAGAGAGAGAGAGATTTAGAGAGAGAGAGAGAGAAGAGAGAGAGAGAGAGAGAGAGAGAGAGAGAGAGAGATCGAAATGACGGAGGAGAAGAGGGTGTATCAGATAAGACGGTTAGGGAGGAGAGAACATGAGAGGAGAGAAAAGCGCATGAGATATGGCTCCGAAAGAGTGGAGATGAGAGATGGAGTGATATGATGGATTGAAAATCAAAGGAGAGGAGAGAGCGAGAGAGAGAGGGAGGGTAGCGGTACTGACAGGGTGGATGAAAGAATGCTCTTGGAAGGAGGGTGCAGTTTATGACCTCTTTACAACTCAGCTGCCAAACTTTAGACATGTGTAAAGAACCCACTCTACGTGACAAATCCTCAACTTTCACAAAGGGGCTTCTGCAGCTAAAAGGTGCTGTGAAGCTAATGGTGCTGAGTGCTACGGAGTACCCTTCACCCAGGGCTCCCTTTGATGCAGAGCTATTAGGAATGCAGTCACTGCAGGGCCAGGTGCAATGACTGAGTGACTGGTTTTAAAATGGAGGAACCTTGTGCTTCTCTCTGTCCCCCATAGCCCAGGGCCCCGGGCCCCTTAAAGCTTATGATTGACGATGTACAAGTGGGAGTATCTTGCCATCCAGTGGCCTCCCACACTGCACAACTTTAGTGTCAAGTGATGCAGAATCTAAACTAAAACTTTCCTAGTGTTCCGGCGTCTACTTCACTCCAGAGTTCCTCTGTGAATATCTCTGTCCTCACTGCCCCGGGCCCTTAGCTTCCAGCAGCAGCACAGAGCAGAACAGAGCTCTCACACACTCACACTCTCTCTCTCTCACACACACTCACACACACACACACACACACACACACACACACACACACACACACACACACACACACACTCACACTCACACACACAAACTCTCACACTCCACCACCATACACACTCACACACTCACACTCTCCTCCATCCCCTGTGTCAGTTGTGCTCTCTGTCTCGCTCAGCTAGTCTGCCATCCCAACAGTCCTGTTCCATTAGGGAGGCTTGATGCAGAGTTTCTTTTTCAGCTGTCTACTCCTTCACATCACTAGGGCAGTACGGATCAGGATCCCCAAACCTACACTCATAACCTGGATCTCTGTTGTTGTACTTCATTACTTTGTCTGAAAAAACACACACACACACACACACACACACACACACACACACACACACACACACACACACACACACACACACACACACACACACAGTAACCCAGTTTCCCCCGTCAGCTCTGCTCTCTGAGTAGCTGAGCTAGCCTAGTGTGCCAAAAGTCGTGTACTATTAGGGAGACCTCATCGCTCAACTCG
Organism: Clupea harengus; assembly: GCF_900700415.2. NCBI lineage: Eukaryota > Metazoa > Chordata > Actinopteri > Clupeiformes > Clupeidae > Clupea > Clupea harengus. The sequence goes on along the minus strand of NW_024879779.1, from coordinate 41,313 downwards.
CGCCGTCTCTTCTCCAAACTTGCTCACTCTAGTGCCGTGGTGATTTAGCTCCCAGCGCCGGTGCCCTCTCCTCCTGTGGCGTGGCTGTCTCGGCGAGGCGCGGTGCCAGGCCTGTGAAACACCGATGGCCATTATCTGGGTTCAGATTGAAAAGGAGAATAAAAGCAGCCCCAGCACAGCACACACATACCTCACTCAGACGCAGGACACTCGGAGCCAAACCAATGGACTCTTTTGGCTGTGCCATGTTCTCTGTTAACACCCAAAGGATACAGGGCATTTGTGATAGTGGCTCTTCCTCCTGAGCTCTGTCCCCACGGCAGTGGTGTAGTGGTCCCTGGAGAAGTGGGTATACTCTTCATTTTGCAATTTTGTTAAGCTGCCAATACAGCACAGAATAAGTGCCCTGTTTTGAGAAGTGGGTATACGCAATGCTGACTGAAAAATAAGTGGGTATACTCCGTATACCTGCGTATACCCTGGACTACATCACTGCCCCACGGCGCCAGGGCCACCTCCTGTGTGTTTACATGCACAGTTCTCTTGAGCACTTGAACACTTTTTCTGCTCACTTGCTAATTTGACGGAGTCTAAATTTGTTAATGTGACTCGACCTATGTGTTGAGCTCCCCTACATGATATCATGTCAGTGTTTCATCAATTTAATTATATTGTAGCTGTTTTGTTTCATGAACTTGTAATCCCTAGATGGCACTTTCAGCAACCTCCTTAGTTGTTTAGCTAGCTAAATATGCTATGTTTAAGGAAATATACATATATATTCTATACGTTTCTATATTATTTAAACCATATATTGTATGTAATACAAAACCATATAATATTTCTCTCATAGCCGCAGTGGCAGTAACTTTCCACTTGACTGTGGTTTCTAGGGAGGAATGGCCTGTTGTAACACTGAGGGTGATCATCTTTAATCTTCATGTCTGGATGGTCACGCCGCAGTTCTAATCTATGCTGTATGGATTATATAGGTGTAGGCTGTCAAATATGGTCTCTACAATGAGCCTTTCTGCTTGACAGGAGATCCATAGAGCTGTGTTGCTCATCTCCTTCTCACGCCCCATTACCTCTCCAATGGCTCCCCATTGAAGGCTGGAGCAGACATCCTTAAGATTCAATTTGAACTTGGAATGGCGTATGAGTGCTTCACTCTCCTGTGTGTGTGTGTGTGTGTGTGGGGGGGGGGGGCAATTTCATGGGGCAACGAGCACTGCGAACAGGCGTTGTGCATCAACAACTGCACAGTGAGAAAAGATGGGGGTACCTATATTTGCTTATTTCATTGACACACAGCAGGGTGCAATCAAGCATAAATAGGTTGATAATTAGTGGATGTGGCAATTTCGTCGTTCTTTATCAGCCAATCACATTGATTCAACCATACCTTATTAATGTTCACACAGAGATCAATAATTGTTCTTCAATAGAGCAATCAACACATTTCCAGTCACGAATGTTTACACCAGAGGTTCTGGTGCGGAAGGTCTGTCTGACTTGACATCTTTTAGAAGTTTCACAGAAAAGGGTGTTGCTTTGAAGGATCTCATTTCTGCACGGAACCTCCAACACACCTAAGCATTGCACTGACCCCCCCATGTTTGTGCTTAGAATCTTGCTCATCGCATCAGTGAAATTAGGGCCGTAAAACTCTATTGCTACTGAAGGTTCAGATGCAGACTCCCATGGAACCTTTTAAAGGGCTTTACAAGGAACCCATCATCTGAGAGTTCTACCCATATAACCTTAAAGGTTCTTTTAAGGTCAGAACGTCAGTCACAATTGTATGTCTGGCAGATGATGAGGTTTGAGAACAGAAACTTCATCAGATGCGCTTTTCTTTAACTCAAAATGAGGGAAATGTTTTTGTGTGTGTGTGTGTGTGTGTGTGTGTGTGTGTGTGTTTGTGTGTTTTCAAAGCCAAACATTCCATTTGCATCTGTCCTTGTCTGTTTGGTTTATGGAGGAGCATCTCTTTCTCCAGAGTATGAAAAATTGATTTGGAAGCTTCTCAAACTACGTTTTGGTGAGATAACTAGTCCCTTTCATCTGTGTGTCTAATTTCACTTTTACAAGCTACAGGGCATGAATAAACACACACACACACACACACACACACACACACACACACACACACACAGTGAAGTACAGTCATTGTAAAATGCACATTAACTCTACAAGTGATATAATATAGTACTTGTACACTCATATATCATGTGTTTGCATGGGTATGTATTTGTATTACATGTGCGAAATGCCACGCATAGTTAGAGAGATGGGGAGAGAGATTGATTGATGGCTAGATATACATGCCCTGGTTCTGCACTGAGTAAGGACACTGAAAGTGTGTTCATGGGTTTGCAAAATGGCTTTCCTTCCACCCGTCAGCTGTGGCCTTGCTTGAGATGCATCACATCCTCCGGGGCCTTGTTGCGTAGTTTAAGCGCAGGCGAGGACACACCGTTACATTTTTATCAGCGAATGTACTCAATTTCCCCTCCCTCCGGAGGAAACCCCCACGGGCGGCGCGGATGAATTGCAACAGTTGATTACATCTAGTGTCGGGAAATTGGCGAGAAGGGATGAAATTCTCGCTCCGACGCGAAAGCTCTGCCCACAAAAACACTGGAAAGTAACATTGGAGAGCAGAACCGCGCCGACTCGCCGCGGCGGTGCGGATCAGGCCCAGGTTCGGCCCAGATGCGGCCCAGATGCGGCCCAGCCTTCACGGCAGTCTTTCTTTCTATCCGAGTTGGCGCTCGAATGTCTTTAACCGTCGTTGGATTTGTCTCTGGAACTTGACTGGACAGATTGTGTGTTGTTCGTCAAACTATCCAACATGGTGGAGTGATTCATGATCATGTTTTTCTATGACACTCTCCCATCTGCTTTCTAAAGGTATCAGACCAGCCAGTGGCACGTGCATCTACGTCTGCTCCACGGTTACGTCACGGTTCGTGTGTCCTGGTTAAAAGCATCGGCCAAATGAACAGAATGAGTGAGAATATTAAAGACTTTATCGGTGCAATGTGTCTCCTACACCTACATAAATCTGTCCATCATCAGAGAAGCTTCTTTTGGCTCATCCCCAGCCCAAGCTGGCTCATAGGTCTGCTCACGTCCGTAGGCTCACAGGGGGTTTTCCCCACTCTGATAGACTGACTGACGCTCTGAACCACACACGATTGGGAAAGTGCCTTCTTTCAGACTCCAGCGGGGTATTCCAAGTACGTGGTTCAGTGACAAACCTTGATAACTTAACAAATGAAGCTCTTCTATTAGGAGGTTTACCACTTACTCGAAGTTAACTTAACCCAGGTTTGTCACTAAACCACATACTTGGAATACCCCCTGAGATGCATCCCAAACCTGTTTTGTTATTTAGTAATTTTTTTGTTTGTTTGTTTTTATTTATTTTTGGTAGAGTTAAAAGAACGAGTAAGGCGGAGGGAGAAATCTCGCTCATTAGTAACCCAGCTCTGTGCTCTCAGGGACAGATGGTCCCTACAGCTGACATTAATGTATTCAGAGCAGGACAACACACACACACACACACACACACGTACCCTCAGGCCCGTGTTGTTTCAGAGGTCGCTTTTACCGATGGCGGAGGTACCTGTGATAACCAAATTCTATGCTCCTGTTTTTGTCAGCAAAAGTGTGTGTGTGCTGTGTTGTGGTTGTGTGTGAGCGAGATAAAGAAAGACAAAGTGTGTGTTTTTCCATCTCTCCCGTCCTCACCTAAGACTCTTCGAGCGGTTGTGGATCACTCATTCTGCTTGGCTGCCCTGCAGTGGATTAGATTTAGGCTTGTGTGTTGTTCTTTGTCTCTGTCTCCAGCTTTTGGATCACCAATGTTTTCTTTCGCTCTTCCTCTCTCTCTTTGTTTCTCTCCCTCCCTCTTTCCTTCTTTCTATCTTCCACTCAGTCATCAGTATTTGGCATTTCTACTCTGGTCCATCTCATTCTTTCTCTGTGTGCGTTCACATTCAACCAGTCTTGGCAAGGGCATGCATTTTCAGCACACACACACACACACACACACACACACACACACACACACACACACACACACACACATATATATATATATACCATATCCCCCTATTAAAATGCTGTATACGATGTTTGAGAGTGAACTGTGTTGCTGAAAGACACAGAAAAAGAGAGAAAGCAAGAGAACGAGGGAGCGAGGGATATAAAGAGAAAAAGTAAAGTGAGAGAAAACAAACAGAGAGAAGAGATGGAGATGGAGCAGATGCAAGTAAGGGCATGTGCCTCCTGTCAGGTTGGAGCGGTCCGTGTGTTTTTATATTTTGATAAGCCCCCCTCAGTCCACCACACACATGCTGCTAGAGCTCAGGCAGGGGCCTGAAAGCAGGGGCAATCATCAGCGCTCCATTTCAAGCCCCTCCATCACACGCTATACACACACACACACACACACACACACACACACAACACACACACACATATACATGGAGACACACACACACACACACACACACACACACACATATACATGGGGAACATACACACACACTCTCATATATATGGAGACACACATACACAGTCATACATGGACACACACTCTCATATATATGGACAAACACACACACACACACTGAGAAAAGAGCCCTGTTAGAATCAGAATAGAGTCAAGATGTCTTGAAACATAGGAATGGCCCCACACACACACACATTTCTCTTTGCTCACTTAGTCTTGACAGTGAGTGAATAAAGTGTCGCTGAGGCTGTAGGTATAATGGAATAACCGCTAGTTATCTAGTTTGTCTTCTCAAAAGTATAGTCTGGTCAGTACAGAGTACACCTATCTAGAGTAGGACTTTAATTATCAAAAAAGAGAAGCCCCACCCCCACCCCCGCTGAAACTGTCAGATTGACTCAAATGGAGACTGTCTCCAGAACCCCCTTTCATAATGCAATATGCCAAAGTCCGGGTGACTCACAAATCCATCCTGGCGGCACTTACAGCATGTTGATGCTGCATATTTAAACAGGTGGCTAAAAATGGCCTTCTCCTCAGAGCTGCACTCAGCCTACTCTTTGGCTGATTCGGCCCAGGACTGGGGAGCCTCTGCTCCGTACTGAGCGGTTTTCTGCGTCGCCATCCTCAAAAAGCAGCTCATTTCGCTGGGTGCACTAATCTAATTGTGTGTTAGTGGAGTGTGACCCCTTATTGCCTCATGTACAATGAATACAGAATACTTTAGTTTTTCCATTTTGATGAATTAGCAAAAATCCTGTATTGAGTGAGGAGGGTAAAAAAATAATTTGTACAATTTTAGTATAAGGCTGCAGCATAAAGTGAAAAAAGGGACGCGAAGGGATCTGAATCCTTTCTGAATGCGTTTGGTGATGTCACCTTCTTTATCTCCCTTAATGTGAATAACAAGCCCTTCCTAACCCCCAAGGGTCACGGCACCATGACACAATTTAGACTCGACATTTCAATTTCGTGGTGTCTCTTGTAGGGAGGGGTAATGACACAGATGTGTGCTACACGACTTTCCTTTCTCTTTCTCTTCCGCCTCTTCTCTGTCTCTCTCTCTCTCTCTCCCTCCCTCCCCTAAATAGTCAGTGAGTGACTGCAGCCTCAATTAATGTGGTTTGTTCTCTGGAGAAAATCACAGAGGCCCTTTCCTGTTAGGTGAACAGATGCAGAGTGGGGGCGTTATAACCTCTCCCACAGGGCCAGACTAATGAGAGGGGGAGAGGGAGGGGGGGAGAGAGAGAGAGAGAGAGAGTGAAAGTAGGATAAAGAAGGAGTGAGAGAAGGGTAGATTGGTTAGGTAGAAAGAGAAAGAGAGTGAAAAGGAGTAGGATGAATAGAGGGTATGGTAGAGCGAAAAAAGATGATGGAGTGGTAGAGTTAGGTAGAAAGAGAACGAGAGACTGAAATGAAGATGAAGTACAGATAGATAGAATGGAGTTCGAAAAGAGAAATGAAGAGGCTTAGAGAGAGAGAGCGAGAAAGAGGAGGAGAGGGAGGAAGGGAGCAGATGAGAGTCAAGAGATGAGAGTCAAGTCAAGTCTTGTGCTAATGGGCCAGTGAGAAATCAGGACTGGCTCCAATGGCCTCCTTCATCAGGCGCCATTATACTCTCATTCAGCTACCAGCCAGCAACCATCACACTGATTTTTACAAATGGTAGCCTGTGTGTGTGCGCGTGTGTGTGTGTGTGTGTGCGCGTGTGTGTGTGTGTGTGTGTGTGTGTGTGCGTGCGTGCGTGCCTGTGTGTGTGTGTGTGTGTCTGTCTGTCTTTGACCACTGAAGTGTGTACATATGCACACTAGCGTGTGTGTTTGTGAGAGAGGATTAGACCTCCACATCACATTATCTGTGTATGGACTGCAACCCCCTCATCTCCTTTCCTGCTGGCATTATGAGAGCAGTGATTTGAGCGCTTACCGCATGGACTCCGGGATGTGATGCGTCTGGATGGTGTCGTGCTGCACCACGCAGTGCAGTGGAAATGTCGCAGCCTGGCCCCTCTTGTGAGAACCAAATACTGTCAGGCTGACAATGATCACAGGCATCGCCATGCCTTCACCTTAGCTGTGCTTAACATAAGAAGGATGTGCAAAGATTCTTTTGGCACTGAACCTTTTTGCATATAAAGAACTCTGTTCCTAAACTGAAAGCCAAAAAAGGCTCTAAGCAGAACTTTTAGAATTTTCATCTATAGAAACCCTGGAATAGTTTTTCTAAGATTGCAGAAAGTTCTAAGAAGGTTCAGAATGAAATAACCTCCTCTTGTATGCAGCCTACACACCTCTTCGCTTTTTTGTGATTTTAATGTGTTGCCGTCTATAAACCTGTGAATGCTTCCACCCATCCACAAACCACTCAGCAACTGCAAATCATACTGGTCTGTCGGACAAAAGAAAAAATAAAGAAGTTCAATTGGTGTATCTTCAACACCCACCAAACCTGCTTGCACTCTGAAGAAGAAAAAAGTTTTATTGGGCGCCTGACTCCAGTGGGAAAGGCGGTTGAAAAGCTTTAGAATCTCCGCACCGTAGCGCTCCTCTCCTCTCCTCTCCTCTCCTCTGCCACTCCTCACCTCTCACTCGGCGGTGTTCTTGTGCGCCCCCTGAAAAATGCAGACTCTGTACGATTTTATCAGTATGATAATGCCCAAATGAGTTTTTTGTCTTGGTGAGGATCGATTGCCTGCCTCCGTGCCTCTCCAGCTGCGGAGGACTGCAGCCGTGTCGCTCAAGGTCGCTGCGCGCGGACCGTGCATATTGATAAGGAGGTGCTTGTGAAAGACTGTAGGCCCCACTTGGCAATTTTGTGAGAGGGTTTTTTTTTGGGACTGATTGCCTGACATTTCTTCTTCTTTTTCCTGTGTGTGTGTGTGTGTGTGTTGTGTGTGTGTGTGTGTGTGTGTGTCTAGAAACTTGGCATTGGAGGAAAAACAACTGTGATGGCTCTGAGCCTTGTTGTGGGAACATTGTTTTTTTTTTCATTGTGTTTCAGTTTCTCTGAAATGTTCACGCTAGTTCACAGGTAGGGCTACATATCACGCAACACTATCATGGCGTGTTTGTGTGGGCCTTGATTTCCCTTTTGAACTCGGAGACAAGGAGACGAGTGTTGCATCTCCTCTGGAATGCGGAAAAGCACCAGCTTCTGCAACTCTCAGATCGCTGAGAGCCTCTTAGTGCTCTCCTCTGTGTGTGTGTGTGTGTGTGTGTGTGTGTGTGTGTGCCAGCATGCGTGTGTGTGTTTGTGTGTGTGTGTGTGTGTGCCAGCGTGCGTGTGTGAGCACTTCTCTGTGATCATATTTTCGTTTTGGGTTTCTCTGTAAATGTTCTTGTTTTGGGTCTTTAGATCGGCTGTGTTTTGAGTTTGTTGGTGTGTGTGTGTGTGTGTGTGTGTGTGTGTGTGTGTGTGTGTGTGTGTGTGTGTGTGTGGCTAAGGGTGTATGGCTGACTGTGGTGGTGTGTGTGGTGTTTCTTTGTGTGTGTGCCAGAGAGAGGGCTGGCAAGACTGCAGGGAAGGGATACAATTTATACCGGAGAACGAGACAGAGAGCAAACAAAGTCTCCTCAGCCAATTTTTTCTTTTCTTCTCTCAACCCTTTGGGGCAGTTCAGGGTGATAAGATTAAGATTTTGTTTCTTGGACTGCTGTTTACACTCCCTGCCCATAGGGGGCGCCCTCACCGTACTGTATATGCTTTTTGACTGCCTTTCTCTCTCTTTATGGCCAAATGGTGTATGTCCAAGTGGTATCAGAGCAGGGGGAGTCCCTCTCTACCTTTTAAGAAGCTTTTGAAGACCCTTCTTTTTTTGAAGGCACTTCTTTTTTCCTTTTTATTTCATTTTGTTATATTTCTTATGTAAAGTAGTATTTATTTATTGTTACACCAGGTTCTATTGCTCGTAGCTTGACTATTCTCTCCCTTGTACGTCGCTTTGGGACAAAAGCGTCTGCTAAATGACTAAATGTAAATGTAAATGTAAATCATCTTTAATACAAGACCAAACGAAAAAAAAAGCAGCAAGACCACTCCGTATCAAGTGCTCAGACATAGATGTAAAGAACTCCAGGTGCTTTTCCACGCTGCACAGAGCTTCACTTGCTGTAGAGGCGACGCCGTGGCCGGTGTTTGGGTTGAGCACATCCTCCGTGCGTGTTCCTTTGTAGTGGAAATGACAGGAGGACTCTTGGCATCCCTCTCCAAGCACGCCGAGCACAAAAGCCCTCGCAAGGGTTTGTGTGCCTGACTCAAAACATGCTGCCTGGCATTTGGAGCCTGGGTTGGTAGAGCTGGAGCTGAATTAGGGCAGATTTTGCATACAGATTTTGCAACACACCCACACAGGCTCAAACACACAACATACACACACACGCACACACACACACACACACACTCTTTCATACACACACACACTCTCTCTTTCACACATTCAAACATACACACATACCTGCACATAGATGCGCACACGCGCACACACACACACTGGAACCAGAGTGCTTGCGGTTGCTATAGAGAGAGAGAGAGAGAGAGAGCATAATAATAACAATTCTGATCATTCTAAAAGGCACTGATGACATTGCAACATATCTTGTAACAGTATGGAGGTGTAGCTAATTATGATCACCACAGCCAAGGCTGCTCTTCCTACTATATACTGACAATTGTCTGAGATGCTGTTAGCAAACTGGATTCTAATTGCCTGTCTAATGCATCCCACATGGTGGATGACTAATGCAGTTATAAATGTGACGTCCCCAGTGTGAGCACTCATACTGATTGGTAGACTGCTTGCCATATGTCTGTATGTGTAAGCTTGATGGAAAGCGTGTGTGTGTGTGTGTGTGTGTGTGTGTGTGTGTGTTTGTGGTTTAGAAATGTAGTTCTACAAACAGATTAGAGATGCCATGACAGTATTATCATGCAGTGGTCTTCGGTTCCCGTCGCGTCTCCAGAGTGGTTTCCTGCCATCCAAACACATGGTCCATTCTACCAATGGGTTTGTGTGTGTGTGTGTGTTGTGTGTGTGTGTGTGTGTGTGTGTGTGTGTGTGTGTGTGTGTGTGTGTGTGTGTGTGTATGAGGGTGACTTTTTGCATGTTCTCGCCATTTCCGTGAGAAAAACACGCTCATCACAGAATGCATTGCTTATTAGGGATGCCACAACTTGTAGTAGTAGCAGTATGGCCGTTCTACATGAGTGCATTTATTGTGTGTGTGTGTGTGTGTGTGTGAGGGTGTGTCCATGTGTGGGAGAGAGAGAGAGCTGCCTAAAGTAGGGCACAGGCTGTTGGTTGTGTGTGTGTGAGTTGGGCACATGAGTGGATGCCTTGCATGAGGGGTCAACACTCATGTTATAAGGAAGACAAAAAGGTCCACAATGCATCTCAAAGGGAAGCATCTGTGATTGTATTCACATGAGACACAAACACACACACACACACATACACACACACACACACACACACACACACACACACACATTCACAGTCTTTCTTCTGCACATGAGTGGCAGATAATAAATTCATCATGCCAGTTTGATCTCCTATGGGTTGTGTTTGTTTGGCATAGACACACACACACACACACACACACACACACACACACACACACACACACACACACACACACATTTAGGGAATGTCCATTGAGACATAGCACAGTGGTTTAGTTTAGTTACCAGTGCACCACTGATCTCTTACATCCACTGTGAAAGCAAGACTCAGGTGGAAATAGTATCATCCCAATGATGATGCACAATATGTACTGTACCGTCATACACCATCAAGACCTCCACCCCAAGGCTCCATGTAATACTCCACCTGTGTGGGGGGGTTCTGAGTTCATCCTCCAGGATGACGGGGAAGAAATTAGGGCTGAACGATTAATTGCATTTGCGATTTAATCGCGATATGATAGAACGCGATTTTCTAACCGCAACGTTCGCGATTAAAAAACGTGGTCACAAAAAAAAAAAAAAAAAAAAAAAATTTTTTTTTATTTTTTTAAGATGGTACATTTTGCACACAGTGTTTAAAAAGTGCATGCCTAGTGTTTATACTTAAAATTACTTTTTTTAAATTACTTAAATGCACAGTGGCAAAGCCACCGATTTGTTGTTCCTGTTTCTGTAATGAGCAGTTAAATAAAAATGTAAAATGTGGGAAAGAATATTTTACACTAAATGTATCTAATATTGTGTTGGTCATATTTAAATCATTCATTACGTTTTGTTGGGAAAAAAAGAGGATAAAAAAAAAAAAATCGCATATCGATTCGCAATCGCAATATTTTGGTAAAAAATCGCAATTAGATTATTTTCCCAAATCGTTCAGCCCTAGAAGAAATCAAACAAATAGTGCATCCCCCTCTCTCTGTCGCCATGCTCTCCCCTCCCCCATGCTCTCATACTCATTTTTTTTTTTACTTTTCAAATAGGTCCCCTGCGTTTACTTCTTCCTTATTATTTTCATGTCATGACCATAAAACTTCATTTGTCTGTGCTCTCCAACAGGGGCATTAGCATTAGCATGAGCCCTTGGCCTGAGTGAGCAGGACCAGAGTGTCCAGCCTGAGGCCACAGGCTGGGGCGGCTACGTGCACAGGTGCGAATATGGACTCCAGGTTGTTCTGCTGACATTCACTGTCAGAGGACGTTAGGGATGAGAGCCATGACTGTGTTTGCGTTTGTGTGTGTGTGTGTGTGTGTCAGGGTGTGGGGGTTTCAGTTCTGCCTGTTTGGCCGGTGTCGGTTGTGCTGTTTGATCGGATACACACACCTGCCATCAGCAGATAAGTGTGACTGTGGCAGGCCGCTCATGGCATCATCCACTCACAAAACACACACACACACACACACACACACACACACACACACACACACACACACACAGACACAGTCATTCATTTTTAATGGAAAAGAAGGTGGCTGCAGTGTTTGTGCCGGGGGAGATTTGTCATTGTAATATTTCTTTATTTTAATGATGGCAGCAGAGACAACCCCTGTAGGTCCTCTCCTTCCTTCCTCCCTCCCTCCCTCTCTCCACCTCTCTCCACCTCTCTCCTCTCTTTCTCCTCTCTTTCTCTCTCTCACACAGCTCTGTGTGTGTCTGTGTGTGTGTGTGTCTGTGTCCCGCTCTCTGATGTTCTCTCCCCTGTTATACTGTTTGTGTTTGTCTGTTTGTATTTGTTTTCCCTCCATCTCTCTCTCTTTCCATCTCCCTCTCTCTCCATCTCCCTCCCTGCTCCGCTATGCAACGGCAGCCCCATTCCCATTATGGCTGTTGGGCAAACAAGAAGAGTGCGCTCATCGAAGCATGTCTCCTGACTCTGTGGCCATATCGAACACACACACACACACACACACACACACACACACACACACACACACACACACACACACACACACACACACACACACAGACACACTATTCCCTGACCCTGCACACCACAGTGTGGAGATAAACTGGTCTTTCACTGCAATGGTGAGGAGATGAACAAAAAGAGTCTTTTGGAGTCAGAAGTGGGATTTAGTTTTGTACTCTGTTAGAGAGTGGAGATGCTCAGCCAAGCATCAGATGAACCTGAGATTTGGGTTTCAGATACCCCCGGGGGGTGGGGACGGGTGGGGGGCATCTGATGTGCAATGGGAGACCTGCTCGTGCTCGGCCTGTGTGTGGGACATGTGAAAACATTGTCTTTGGAAAGACCAGAGGAGGGGAGCTGTTATGAATTATTGGATGATGAGGACCTCTATTTAACATTACACACACACACACACACACACACACATCCTTAGTCCCATTGTGCTGACCTGTTCTTTGTGCTTTATGATGCTCATCAAGGTCACTACAATGAAGTGCTGTGTTTCGCTATCATCACACACACACACACACACACACACACACGCCTCCCGTCTCACCGCTTAAGGCTTGTTATCAGGCAGCAGATTCTCTCCCCCCCTGCCACCCTCTCCTGTGTTGGCACACGTGGTGATGACCTTGTGGATATCCAGCTCCTCAGGGGGGTCGCACCATACCCGCTGGAACGCCGCCTCGTCCCACTGTGGGTCAAGCGAGAGGTCCGAGGCAGGCGCCTGCTTTCCCAGCATGCACTTGGAGGAGGTCCAGCGGGGCTCGTGTTCCTCTCCGGAGAACAGCTTGTTTACGGCGCGACCTCCGCCACGGCCGCCCAGCCAGAGGTAGTACGTCACGGCTGCTCTTACCCAGCAGCCTCTGCAGTCGCCGTAATAAAAAGAGGGGGATTATATGGTGTGAACTCCCGGTTGGGACGCGGTGTGTTTCCTGTAGTCATCAGCAACCACAGCTGCTGATTGAGTAACCTTCTCTGAATGTAAGTGTGTGTGTGTTTGTACGTGTCTGTCTGTGTGAGTGAGTGTGTGTATGTATGAATTACTTTCTTATACATCCATACTTTTTGAACCACTGATTTCTGAAGCTCACCTCCTGACATTCATTTTGGCTCCCCCGTGCTGCTGACCTTTTCCTGGGTTTCTGCTGATGTGCCTCAGCCATGAATAACAATCTCAGACTTCTGATTTCATCAAACTTTCAGCCAACTCACTTCCACTCCTATAATGGCTCCCCCTTCACACACACACACACACACACACACACACACACACACACACTCCCTCTTTCACTGACTCTCTGTCTTTCTCCTTCACTGACTCTCTCTCTCTCTCTTTCTCTCAATCTCGTTTTTTTTCCCCTCATCTCTCGGTCTTTCTCTTCTCACCTACCACTTTATCTCCCCATTCCCTTGTCTCTCTCTTTCTCCATTTCTCTCTTGCTTTCCTTTCTCTCTCTCTCTCTCTGAGTGTGTGTGTGTGTGTGTGTGTGTGTGTGTGTGTGTGAGGTGAGCCCAGTGATGAGTCCCCCCCCCCCCAGTGCTGTTAGCTGAAGGTACCCTGACCCAGGAGCCGCTTGGCATTTACATTCTCCTCAGCTGCCCCAGGCTGTGCACACTGCTAGGGAATTGGCATGATTTATACACACACAGGCACGCGAACACACACCCTCACACATGTACACGCAACCTCACACGTACACGCACCCTCACACATACACGCACCCTCACACATGTACACACACACACACACAGACACGTACACACACACGCATAGACACGTACACACGCGCATAGTCCGTACACAATGTTTCTATTTCATTGCACTTGTGCAGTTTCCTTCTCTGAGCATTTTAAGCTTTCTTTCTTTTGACACTCTCTCTCTCTCTCTCTCTCTCTCACACACACACACACACACACACACACACACACACACACACACACACACACACACACACACACACTCACGTTCACACACACACACACACACACACACACACACACACACACACACACACAAACATATCCGTTTGCTATCTTTGTATCTCTCTGTCTCTCTCTGTGTGTCTCTCATGCACTGACACACACCCACAAGTAAAGCATGAACTCACATTAACCCATAGTGCTTCTTAATAGCTTCCTAACACATATGTCAAATGTGGTGTGTGTGTGTGTGATAAAAGTAAAGTTGTGTGATTGAGTGTTACTATAAAGAGAAAAGGGGGTTTTCCACCTCCGCTGATCAATCCATTATTCATCTCCGAGGTTTCCCACTGCACAGAGTCCATGCTGACACATGGATGTGGGGGAAACCTGAAGTGACAGCAGTGTGTGCCTGTGTGTGTGTGTGTGTGTGTGTGTGTGTGTGCACGCGCGCGCCTGCCTATGTGTGATTGAGTGCATGCATTTGTTGCTAACATGTGAGTGTTTGCATATCAGCGTACATGCATACTTCAGTCTGTGCAGTTACCATCTCCTGACTTGACAGACTGTTTGTGTGTGTGTGTCTGTGTGTGTATTATCTGAAACCTGTGTATTATCTGAAAGTATTTAGGAGAGCTTTAAATGTCCCTCTTTGAGACAAAAATGTACGCGTCCTTCTGTCTCTTGAGGGACGTTGTTCTCAGTTCTGTAATTTTGCAGTCGGGGAAAGCATCTGCTGGATGGCTGAATGTCTGTTTGAAGTGCAGAGAGCAGTTTTAGTATTCAGAGGGTCTCCCAGGTGACATCCTGGCCGCCAGACGCCCGCTGGGACGCGTAAACAACTCAAAAAAGGGCCAATTAATCTGGGTGGTCCTGACTCAACGCTTTCACCTGGCGTACAGGGAGCAGCGCAGCGGAGAGTTCATTTTGAAGCTCCCAACAGCAAGGACGCCGCCACGCTTTCAGAAGAAACCGCTTTTATGCAAAAATGCCCTCTGACATGGCACTGAGTCACAAAGATTTGAGGAAATTAGGTTTAGGATGTTATCTCTATCTCTCTCTCTTTCACTCTCTCTCTCTCTCTCTCTCTCTCTCTCACACACTCACACACATACACACACACACACACACACACACATTCACTCTCTCTGTCTTTCTTTGACCTCTGTCTATCTTAATCTTTTCATCAGCCTCTCATCATCTCTTCTCTCCAGTGTAGAAGTTCAAGAGTGGTTGGCTCTGATAACATTTTTACCCAGAATTCCTGCTGTCTTGTTGCATCAGCATGCTGCAGGCGTTAACAGCGTCTGTGTGTGCCGTGACTTACGTCATGAACCCTCACACACACACACACACACACACACACACACACTCAAAATCAAACACACTCATACACATACACTCATGCATTTACACACAACTTGCCAAAAACGCACCCAAATGCACATGCGTGCATCAGTGATGCAATGAATATTTAGTGAACATCACTAATGCGATGAATGTTTCGCACACACAAGCACAAATGCAGAAACGAGTGTGCGCGTGCACACTGGCAGTTCATGGAAAGGAGGTCAACGTGCAACAAGACCTCAATGATCATAGTGCAACATGACTTAACTAATCATGTACTGGATATAATGATCTGTATACATAAAGTCATTACTGTTTGTCGTCAGGCTAGGGTCTATACACTCTGTGTGTGTATAAAGTGTGCTTTCTTATGTGAGGTTAGACTACTGATGTGGCCTGGTATGCTAAAACATCCATATGTTTACAGTATAGAGCTATTTTACCCTTTGATATAAAACGTTTGGAAACATGTGAGTTCTATGTGTAAGTGTGTTTGCCTTTTGGCGTTTCAATATGCAATTTTTCAATATGCAATCATCTGTAAATGAGCCAGTATGACTCCAGATTTCTCATAAGGCAGATCACATTAATAATACATTGTATGTGTAACCATAATTTAAGCTAGCAATATTGGGAATGATGGCAGCATGTGTTGTTATACGTACTTCCCATAAGCCTGTATCATGTAAGTGGTAAGAGATAAATTGTTATAGCTTCAGGCTCTGTGAGAAATGATGGCCATTATGATAATGCCTTTGAGTGATTGTAAAGACACCCCAGCATATCACATCATAATAGGGAATAACCTTTAATGATGTAGGAATTTTCTTATAAATGCCATAGAGTCTTAATAGATATTCCTTCAGTCGATCTAATGATGAAAAGATGGTGATTTTGACTGTTTCACATAACTAACCTCTCTTTTATCTCTCTCCCCCTCTTCCCCCCTTCTGTTTGTCTCTCTCTATCTCTTTTTCTCTTTCTCTACGTGCTAACTGGACCTCCTATCTGTGACCATTCAGGTAAGAGCTGTGTTAATCTTTCTGCTCATATATATGTGTGTGTGTGTGTGTGTGTGTGTGTGTGTGTGTGTGTGTGTGTGTGTTTACCTACTTCATGCTGCTGTTTGCTCTTCAGACAAAAATGGCTAAGTAGCCGCTGCGTTTGGTTATAATGGACGATGTCGATTTCTCTGTCACATTTCTTCAAACTTGCTAGTTGTTTTGGTGACTTTTGGTGTTCTAAGAGTGTTCTCAGTGTTCTAACTGAAGTCCTATGGCTGGTCAGCATCCTTGTCTTGCAGCATTCTAAATGTTCTCAAAAGACCTGAACAGGATTATGAATAGTCATGAAAACCCCCCAAAGGAATACCTGAGGAATGATTAGGAATACATACTGTAGGGTTTTAACCTTGTGAACGGATCTGGTAGTGCTTGTTAAATGACAGCATGTACTCAGTCGTATATCATGATTACACCGCGCGTAGATCTGGATCGATACGGCATACTGTGTGAGAGAGCTCAAGTGGCTTTTTGGGGGGGGGGACTCTGTCCTCAAGGTTGTCGTGATGTTGGGCAGGCTGACTTGTGTTGCTCACACGCTTTTACACGCATTTACACTGATTGATGGCTCTTCACTCCTATATATGTGTGTGTGTGTGTGTGTGTGTGTGTGTGTGTGTGTGTGGCTGTGATGATGCCATAATGTTTGAATGCAGGGAGCTGTGCTGTGGTCTCTATTAGATGAGAGCAGCTTGCCCCCCAAGGTTACCCTGGCCAATTAGAGAGGCAGTGACAGGCCATTGATTAGTCTTTCAAGTCCCTGTCTCTGTCATCTTCAGCTGACCGATAATAGACGTGTGTGTGTGTGTGTGTGTGTGTGTGTGTGTGTGTGGAGGCGTGTTAGTTAAGATAAGGCTTGTGAAAGAATCTTGTCTTTTATGCAGCAGTTCATGAAGATCAAGAGAAAAAAATGTGTTGGGCGGAGAAGGTCAGGTGTGTGTCTGTGTGTGTGTGTGTGTGTGTGTGTGTGTGTTTCTCTGTGTGTGTATATCCGTGGGCCCATCCACTCATATATGTGTGAAAATATATTTAGATTTAATAATTAGTCCTGTGACTGGTTCAATCAATCCATCAACTTCCACCAGTCACCCAAGTAATAAGATATAGATCTTCTGCGCTATATTTCCATGTCAGAATGTACTGTGTGTGTGTGTGTGTGTGTGTGTGTATGTGTGTGTATATCCATGCAAGCTGCCATGGTGTGTAGATGTGTTAGAGAGTACACTGTGGGAGCAGTGTTTGGTAGTATTTCCACTGCTAAGGGAATATACTCATTCAGGCCAATATATTCATTTCATTGTTTTCATAAAACATTGGCTGTTTACTCTTGACTTTTGAAGTTGCTATTGCTGATGCTGTCAGCAACTAGCAAAGCAAGAAAAAAGACACAAAAGCAGCTCTGCATGTAGGCAAGGCAAGGCAAACACTCATGGCTAATATCATGCCGGCTTTTTCAGAGTCGTTGCAGCCAATCAACCTTCTGATGAAATGTTCACAGCGGCACCATCCAAAAGAGATAGGGCCTGTGGGATGGGCTTTCAGCCAATCAGAGAGACAGAGGAAAACAAACATTGCTTGCTGGAGACGGCCGTAGAATCTGAAATGATACATTGAAGTCCTAACCCATACGGCCGACTAAATAAATAAAAATAAATAAATAAAAAGCTGTTCTTCATTCAGGTTAGGTCAGTTACTGCTCTTTCACAATGCCGACAACAAGTAAAACATCTGCGATTCTCAGAGGTTGCATAGCATCATCTAAACATATGGCTTGAACTACAAACTGGGTATTAAAGATGATGAGAAGCTTTTGTACACATTAGAGTATTTATCTGTTTGTGCACTATGTAGGTCAGTAGTGGGGGCTCCTGGGTCTGGGGGAGGAGGTGGTGGATGACGAAACAAGGAGTGCTGTGAGGGCTCCTAATTGATTGTAGTGGAGGCTCATCTGGGTGTCAGTTAACGGGATTATGGAGGGTTTAGTGCAGACAGGCACACCATCCACACATCAAAGGCAGACACGGGGAGGAGGAGAGGATGTGCAGATTGGAGCAGTCTGTCTCTCCTCTTCTCCCTCTCTCAACCCCGCTCTCCCTCCCTCTGCTTCATTTCTCTCCCTCCCTCTATCTCCTTTCCACTCTTTACTCTCATCTCTTTCACTCTTTCCCCTGACCTTTCCTACTTTCCTAGTTTTTTTTTTCCTTTTCTCTCTCTCTCTCTCTCTCTCTCTCTCTCTATGTCTCTCTCTCTCTGTCAGACCCTCTCTCTCTCACCCACCCATCTCTGTCTCTCCCTCTCTCTCCTGTCCCTGTGCCTGCATGCTGGTGGTGGGTGGTGGTGGTCTGCACCCTCTCCTCTCCTCTCCTCTCCTCCTGTCATGATTGATGCTGGGCTCTTTGTCACGGTGACATGACATTAGCGACGGCAGCTAAACACTCAACTCTGGAGGCGTCTGGTGTCAAATCCTCATATATATATTAGGGCTGAACGATTTGGTAAAATAATCTAATTGCGATTTTTTTACCAAAATATTGCGATTGCGATTTAATATGCGATTTTTTTTTGTATCCTCTTTTTTTCCCAACAAAACGTAACGAATGATTTAAATATGACCAACACAATATTAGATACATTTAGTGTAAAATATTCTTTCCCACATTTTACATTTTAATTTAACTGCTCATTACAGAAACAAGAACAACAAATAGGTGGCTTTGCCACTGTGCATTTAAGTAATTTAAAAAAAGTCATTTTAAGTATAAACACTAGGCATGCACTTTTTAAACATTGTGTGCAAAATTTACCATCTTAAAAAAAAAAAGACCACGTTTTTTAATTGCGAACGTTGCGGTTAGAAAATCGCGTTCTATCATATCGCAATTAAATCGCAAATGCAATTAATCGTTCAGCCCTAATATATATATAATCACCAGATGCATATAGTAGAAGACCAGTGGTGGACTCAGAACTGTCAGCGCACACACACACACACACACACACACACACACACACACACACAGAGACTAACTCAGACACATTAACACATGCCATGTCTTGATAGTGGGATAGGGAAAATGCTGATCCTTGTCTCACAGCTCTGAATGAATCTCTGAGCTCAGGAGAAACTTGACATTCATATGCACTGTTTGCCTTTTGATGGACTGAAGATCACAGTCAGCAAAAACACTTACACACACGCACACACACAGGCACGCACACGCTCACATGCAAACACACAGACACACACACAGGCACACACACACTCATGTGCAAACACACACACAGACACACAGACACACAGACACACAGACACACAGACACACAGACACACAGACACACAGACACACAGACACACAGACACACAGACACACAGACACACAGACACACAGACACACGCAAACACACACAGGCGCACATACACCATCTTAAGAGAGATCTATGATGTGTCTCCATAAACTTCCGTCGTTGAATGATAAAGAGACTTTTTAAACATTCTCTCTTTCTTTCTCTTTCTCTCTCTCTCTCTCTCTCTCTCTCTCTCTCTCTTAGTTCCATCCTTTCCTAGACTATCCCATGTCTGCTCTTACAGTTCTGTAAAATCATGACTGTGATGTCCCCCATTATAGCATCCTGCATCAGTGCAGCATCATATACATCATATATGACAACCCAGTATATCATGAACCAGCACATCGCAGGATACCACAGCACACTGTGAACATAAGACACACACCCCGTTTTACTGCGGTGCAGAGGTGCATCGTGGGATGGAACACACCCCCATCTAAGGATGCCGAAGCCCGCTCCAGTCCACTGCCCTGAGCAAGACCACAAGAGTCAATAGAATAATGGGCATGGGGGGCTGATATCGATGGCAGTCACTCAATACTGCGTTCCAGTAACGTGTGACTGAATGGAAAGGGAAATCAATCACACTGTCCATCAGAAGCACTCTGGGTTTGGAGGGGACGCTTCACCTGCGGTTTGATTGATGCTTCATACACTTCTGAGAGAGTCAGAGAGAGAAAGGAAAACAGCCGGAGAGAGAGAGACAGAGAGGGAGAGAGACAGAGGAAGAGAGACAGCCAGAGCGAGACAGCCAGAGAGAGAGAGAGACAGAGAGAGAGAGACAGAGGGAGAGACAGACAGAGAGAGAGAGAAACAGCCAGAGCGAGACAGAGAGAGAGAGAGAGACAGAGCAGAGAGAGAGAGAGAGACAGAGCAGAGAGGAAGAGAGAGAGAGAGAGAGAGAGAGAGAGATACAGTGGGAGAGAGACAGACAGAGAGAGCAGAGAGAGAGAGGGAAACTGTGCCTCTCGTTAAGCAATCACTCCTGAGCTGATAACTGATTTATGCAAAGCCATGTCTTCATGAATCATAGATGATGTGTGAATGTTTGATGTTCGCTGCACTGTTGACTTAATGACGGATGCGCTGGAAATCCGGTCCTCGCACTGCGGCCCCCTACTCTGTCATGGAAACCAGTGCTTAGTGTATCGTCACATACTGGGCCTGATGCTTTTCAGTGTCAGTCAGTACAGCGTCACAGACACACGCCTAGTGCGGCTAGCATCTCGGCGCTAACAGCGAGGGCGTCTTGGCCTTGCTCCTGTGTAATTACATTCTCCGTTAGCTCCATTAGGTGGGAGAGGAGAGGGAGACGATAAGAGATCGATTAGGGCTCAGGTGTTTGAGTGCCTCTCTGTTTGAATCAGACAGGCAGCGGTCCCAGAGCTTTTATCCTTGTGGAAGTGGAAGAGGTGCGCTGGATCCCTTAACCTTCCTGCTGTAGGCCCAGGCTGACCCCATCATGGGTTAACAGATGGGGGAGAGGCCGAGGGGAATTGGACACGGGCAGCCCTGTGGCACGTATGCAGCAGATGAGCTGGCAGACCTATTTCAGCAATCAGCGTTTACACACGTGTACCAGGCAAAGGCATTGGAAGACTTATGGATAGAGAGAGAGAGAAACACGCACACACTCTCTGTCTATCTCTCTCTGTCACTCACTCTCAAACAGAGAGAGCGAGACAGAGAGAGAGGGAGAAAGTAGCCCACATGCGCACACACATACATGCACACACACACACACACTTTAAGAGTTAAGGGTCCTAATGTTTTGACCACCGATTGTCTGAGCCGTGTTGATTGCATTGATTGTGCAGTCAATGAGGTGAGCCGGAGTTCAGGTGACACTTGGTGAGCAAACTGCCCTTGGTCACCAGATACAGTACAGCCTGTCCCTCTCGATGCTTTTCTCCTCCAACCCCTCCTCCTCCTCTCCTCCTCTCCTCCACCCCCCCTCTCCTCTCCTCCACCCTTCCTCTCCTCTGCCATGTTTCTGCACAGTGGCAACAGGAGATATCTGTAAGACGTGTAAGACAGGGAGTGAGAGGCGGGATGGTATAGAAGGACAACTGAGAATGATATAGCACAGTCATATAGCACGTATGGGATATATGCACAGGTGATTTGAACAAATAGAAAACAATCTATTCTCATTCACAACTGCACAACGGTGTGCAGAAGACGAGATACATCTCTTGGTATATTTCTGCGCTATTTCAATTGTATGTCCGATGAAGTAATGTGGATTTTTGTCCTGTACAAAAGTCTAGACATGCGTGACATCACTCTGGTATGTCTGTTGGAGCATGTAATGGAAAAACAAATACTAGGACTGTCTTAAGCATGTACACACATGCACACATATACATGCACACACACATTCAGATGCACACACACACACACACACACACAGAGACACACACACACTTTCACTTTCACTCTTTTGATTTGTGTTTGTATGCCCTGTCATTGGTGAAATGTTCTCTAAAGCAAGACATTGCCCGCGTGTGCTAGTCTAACCTTCTTCCCCATAACTCAAGAATACCGGGCCTTCATTCCTCTCATATATCCTCTCTGGGGTGGATTGGTGTCTGGGACACGCCAGTCAATCATGTCAGCCAATCACAAACTTGGACAGGCAGGATGAAGGCCACGTTGAGGTCAAGAAGAAGTGCAGGCAGTTGGAAGTACCACTGATGAGCTGACAGCCTGATTGTGTGTGTGTGTGTGTGTGTGTGTGTGTGTGCGCTTGTGTGCATGTTTGTCTCAGCACACAGTGAAATAGTGTTTTAGGAGGGAAATGTTAGCTGTCATTACTGTCAATCATCCTCACTAGCCGGAGGATGTGTAGTTGAGTTTCAGAGCTTAACACACTTAAAAACACACAAGCGCACACACACACACACACACACACACACACACACACACACACACACACACACAAAGCACACACACACACACAAAGCACACAAAGCACAGAGCACAGTCAGTAGGCAGATATAGGAGTCAGCAGGAATCATCCAAACATGCTTATGCAAATGATGCACACACATGTCCGATATGCAGAGCTGAGAGCTGGGGGGAGGGATGGGGGGCACTTTTCCAATTTTGAGAGGGAAGAAAGAGAGAGCGAGAGGATATGAAAAAGAGAGGGGGAGGGGGGAGCTCTTTCTGAAACTGTGGATATGAAATTGAGTCTGGTGCCTCAGAATATCCCTATGCAATCCCTGTGCCACAGTTTGAAAACCTGACACACACACACACACACACACACAACACACACACACACACACACACACACACACACACACACATACACACAACACACACACATACATACACACACACACACACACACACACACACACACACACACACACACACAGTCACACATTTTGTGGATGCTTTGAAATGAGAGGGGGGGGGGCATCTGCATAATTAATCCAGGAGTTGAAGTCAGATTTCTACATAGAAATCCAAGTGGACTATTTCATGGACTATTACAGTAAAATAGAATCAATAGGGACCTATATAGATCTGAGGCAGAGTAACACGTCAAAACCAAACTGAAGCAGGAGAATTTGACTCTACTGCGTGCAGTAAGCATAGAGAGGACAGCCAATGGGGCAAGAGTGACTTTATGGTTAGTTTATGTGAAAGGGCTGAGTTCTGGGCCAACAGCAAGAGGTCTCTACGGTCATGACACTCTTTCTGTGTGTGTGTGTCTGTCTTACTGCGATCAGATCATACACACACACACACACACACACACACAGCTGTCTGTCAGGATTGATGAGTGAAACCACCCAAGGACCGCACAGTTCCCAAGGACTTGTCACACACATATACACTGACACACACAAATAGCTAAAGAATACATGCACATACACACACACACTTTCTCTCTGTGTCTGAGCGAGAATAAAACAAAGGCAGTTTAAGAGGTCTATGAGGGGTTCTGGGGAATTGTGAGGATGACAGGATGCAACCCTGTAGGTCAAAGGTCACTTAGAGTGCCATCTTGGATGACATCACTGCTGGTGTCAGCAATAAGGCAGGCCCAATGTCATAAATACACACACACCAAAAACTGTCATATGGTTCATAGCAATCAGTGACACACACACACAAACACACACACACACACACACACACACACACACATACACACAGCTCCCTTTATGGCTGGGGTGTTAGATAAGGGCTGTGAATAGCCTGTAAAGAATAGAGATGATGATTTGAAAGATGGGTGGTGATGGGAGAACCGATTAGTCTGGTTGGAGAAGGTCAAACATTCAATCATTTATCACACACAAAGCTATATATGTGTGTTATTGTTGAGTGTGTGTGTGTGTGGGTGTGTTTCTTATGTCTCTGTGTGAGGAGAGAATTTTATTGTGTGAGTGTTCTAGATAAAGAGAGGGCATGGGGGGCGTGTATATGTTCGCTGGCAAAAAACACATTGATTGTGCCTTGTCTATATATATATATAAAGTGTGTGTGTGTGTGTGAGTGATTGCATATGCCATTGTTTTAGTGTTTCCACACTCCTTTCTCACCTTCACACACGTTTCTCTGCCAAGGATGATGTCCGGTTTGGACCGAACTGTCCACCTCCTCAGAGATACCTTTAGCCGTCTGTCTGTCAGCATCCTCAGAGCAGTGGGTTCTGCTGCTCCAAGCTCGTCTACTGTGAGGTGTGGATGCGGTCACCAGGACAACGGTTACATCGCCATAGCGATTGCTAGCCCTGAGTCACTTCTCATCAGTGATATGTCAATGGTGGGGTCTTAAAAATACTGCCTGACCGATTGTGTGTTATCTCTGGTTTCTCATCTGGAGAGACAACACACACACACATACAACCACACACTTTCCAATTTCCCCTTAACTCAACTAAATTGAATCTTGCTGCAAGTGCAGTGATAGTCAATTGAGTAGATTCACGACTTGAAAGAGTTACTGTGTTTGACTGTTTCTCTTCTTCTCAGTTCTAATTCAGATTCCTCATCTGTATCCTCCATCTCTTTCTCTCTCTCTCTCTCTCTCCCTCCCTCTGACTCTCACTATCCTTAACCAGCTCAGAACCTGAGAAATGTGTACCAGTTCCTAACACTATTTGGAATCTCTCTTTCTCTCTCTCCCCCTCCCTCTATCTCTGTAGTGTGTGTTGGTGACAGAGAGTGAACCGCCTAGCCCTTGGCTCAGTCAGACCAAGATTAGACAGGACAGTGAAAGGCCTTTGAGAACAAAAACACCCACACACACACACGCACAAACACACACACACGCACACACACACACACACACGCACAAACACACACACACACACGCTAACTCCACATGGGCTTTAGAGATGTTTAGAGGGGCAAGTAAAGGCATGCCTCGGGGCAAGCAGGGTTGGCCACAAATGAAGACTGAGTCTCTCACGCGTCTCAATGTGTCTGAATGCCTCCTCAGCCTCTTAATGGCCTGGGTTTGATTCTGCTCCTGTGCTGAATTCATCATCGCCAGATTTCAAAACAAAACAACACAAATATGGCACTGCTTTGTTTTGGGTGTTATTCATTTATGAGTCGCAAGTGAGTTTATCTCTTATCTAGTCCACAGCTGGGATGATTGAGTTAGTAATGAACCACACACACACACACTGAGGTGTCTGGTAGAGCTAAAATTGTGTATCCCAGCTTGCCCCCTGACCTTCACAGTTTGAGTGTGTGTGAGTGTGTATGTGTGTGTGTTTGTGCCTGTGTCTGTGTGTGTGTGTGTGTGTGTGTGTGTGCGTGCATACTAATGCCCCTCGTCCAGCGTCGGAAAAACACGAGGGCAAAGGGCAAAACTGCCCCTAAGAAATATTGCCCCTGATATCACTAGGAGAGGGGCAAAAAAAGCCCCCATAATTTCCTGTAATAATAATTTAACGAACTAGTCAAAAACATCGTAGCCTATATGACCCGGTCAAGTTGCCATAAAATGTTTTTAATTTTCGCCTTGACTGATTGTTGCGTGTGCGTGAAGAACCGAATGTTCTAAAAATATTTGGAGCGCTTCTTATTGAGACCTGTAACTGCGAGTGTGAGGAGAAATGAGGATCAGCACACACAGTCTCCGTCACAGGTTCTAAAAGATAAAATGTACACACCCAGCGACCGTCGAAAAATGGAAGCTAGATTGGCTTGGGGTGGAGGATGACGACGACGACGAGAAAAAGACCCACATTTTTTTCAAGGCAAGTCGTTGTCAATCCAGCACATCATCAAGGGGAGCGAAAACATAAAGAAATACATGGCCTTTCGTCACCAGGTGCCAAGCAACACGCCATCGCCTACGGTGAATGATAACTAGTAATAATAATTTTAGAAATGATTTAGTTCGATTAAGCTAGTTTAATGTTAGTTAGCTAACGTTAGCTAGCTCTGATAGTGCGTTAAAGGCTTGCTTGCAAGCTAGCTAACTAGTCCTATCTGTATTTCCTGTAGGCCTACTATGGTAGGTACAACATGATTAAAGGTAACAAAAAAAACCCAATAAATATAATAAGTTATTATTATGAAAAAAGAAAGAAAAAACTACTGTTAATAGTTGTTTAAAAAATGTAATAATAACCACAAAGAAATAAGAATAAATTGAATATGATTGTCTGATTTATGTTTTCTGTTTGGTTTTTGTTCAAAAAATCTAAGAAAACACTTTGAATTTGTAGACTACTGCCTAATAGTCGTATTATTGCCATTTGATGACAATTGCTCATATACTGTTAGCCTAAATAAGTGTGTTTATGATTTCGAAACAAAGGTTAAATGTTATTTCAAAAGTTTCTAAAAGTGCCCCCAATTTTTTGTTAAATGCCCCTGGATTTCAGTAAGTGGGGGCAAAAATTGCCCCCCAAAAATATGTAAATTTCCTACCCTGCCCTCGTCCCACTTCGCTCATGTGAACCCTGTGGTTCCATCTCTCCTCACGCTGCCTTTTTTGACAGGTCTTCTGGTGGGATGACATCACCACTCAACAGCCCCCCCCCCCCCCTCTTAATACTCCCTGCTCCCAAAAACCGTCTTGTGTGTAGTTGTGTTGTTTGTTGTGTGTAGTTGTGTTGTGTGTCAGTGTGTAGTTGTGTTGTGTGTCTGTGTGTAGTTTGTTTGTTGTGTATCTGTAGGTTTTTGTTGTGTGTGTGTTTCTCTCACAGTGCAGGATGAGGCCCCCGCTGAGCCCTGACTGTTTCACATACATGAGGGGATAGAACCGCACTTCCTGTCCCTCCCCTCAGTGCAGGTGGGGATAGAACCACACTTCCTGTCCCTCCCCTCAGTGCAGGTGGGGATAGAACAGGAGAGGACAGGGTGGTGGTGGGCAGAACGCTGAGACACTCCAAGGTTGCTTATAGCAGCCTGCGTCGCATAATGAAGATGTCAAAAGTGTGTGTGTGTGCGCATCTGCGTGTGTGCCCGTGTGCATGTGAACTTGGGTAGTCATTCACCCACCAGTGCACAGAGAAGTGAGGTCAGATGGACCTTACTATGGCTGAATGATGTTGCGTGCATGTGTGTGTGTGTGTCTGAATGATGTTGTGTGCATTTGTATGTGTGTGTTGAAGCAATAGAGCCTGATTGGCGTGTAAAAGTGGGTCTCTGTTCCCCGCTGGTGAACTGTTCATGCAGTGAGAAAGATGGTGGTGTGTGTGTGTGTGTGTGTCTGTGTGTGTGCGTGTGTCTGTGTGTGTGTGTGTGTGTGTGTGCACACATGTGTGTGTACGTATGTGCAGGAGGGTCCCTACATCCTGCTTTAGCTAAGCAGTTCTGACAGTTAGGTGTTGGATGATGCCCTTGTCTTGTCTTCTGTCTCTGGGGAGCACCAGACCCTCCTGTAACACCCCACACCACACACACACACACACACACACACACACACACACACACACCACCCACCCCACTCTCCCTCCTTTGACCGCCATCTGACCGTAATCTGGAGGTCCATCTGTGTCTCCTGCTTGGTTCAATACCAAGTTCATACCAAGCCTACCCCAGTGTAGTCAGCCAATCAGTAGCCCATATTCCTCAGCCCTTCACATCTCTACATAATACGTAACAAGAAACAAAATCAAAGAAAAGGAAGGAAAATGTCTTTTTCTAGCTTTGTTACCACTTCTCATTACAGATCTCCGGTTCCATTGTATTGCGACTCACAGCATGACACAAAGATGACACACAATGAGGCACACAGTTGGGCCAGCATATATCTGCCTTGTAGGACGTGTCAGATGCATATCAGATACATTTCATCTAGATGGGGGAAATATATCCGTGGCATCGTTGGAATGTTGATTAATGCGCTGTAGACTAGGGCTGCATAAATATGAACATTCTGCTTTGGGAGAACTGACAGATGACCCATTTTTATTTTTTCGTGTTGATGTGCGAAAATGGTGAATGGACTGCATTTATATAGCGCCTTTCTGCTTATTAGAGCACTCAAAGCGCTTTACAGGTGACATACAGCTACCCATTCACACACAAACAGCACGTCACCTTGTCACCTTGTGTTCTGCGTGCCACCGCTGTGTGGTGTGTGTGTGTGTTTTCCTCTAAGGTGATGGGAGTTGGTGAGGAGCAGGCTGTGGGGTTGATTGACATGTGGGGCCTGGGGGCTTTCATAGGGTTTAAGCAGTCATCTCCGGCAGACCCCAGACATGACCGCGTCGCACACACTCCGGTTGTGGAATGTTAAACACTCCTGGCAAAAGTTTCAACCTTACACACACACACACACACACACTGATTCTCCCCCTCCCTTTAACACACACATACACATACACACACACACACACACACACACACACACACACACACACACACACACACACACAAGCACTCCCCTAAGATCCCACTCAATCTAAAAAAATACACTAAATGCTGGTGGTAAAAAATGCATTTATAGTATCTAACTTGTGTATGTGTCTGTTTTTATCTCTCTCTCTCTCTCTCTGTGTGTGTGTGTGTGTGTGTGTGTGTCTGTCTGACTGTTTGTGTGTGTGTGTGTCTGACTGTGTGTGTGTGTGTGTTGTAGTTTGTAGGACTGTTAGTACTGCAAACTGATATACAGAGAAAACTATCTCCACATGGCATCCCATCAGCTCTAAGGTTCAGCCCCAGCACCTCTGCTTTCTCTCTCTCTCTCTCTCTCTCTCTCTCTCTCTCTCTCTCTGGCGTTCGCCCTCATCACGGCCCCTTGCTCTCCCTGTGGTCTGCAGCAGTCTCTGGCAGCCCACACTCATTACACCCGGGCTGCCTATCCAACTGCATATCAATATCTGCAGGAAATTTGGATCGCTGTGTGGTTGCTCAGGAGGAGAACCATTAAGGATGGTGATGGTGGCAGACTACTGCACTGGTATTTCAAAGCCAACGTTGGTCGTGTATGTATATGTGTGGGTGTATGTATATGTGTGGGTGTATGCAGATGTGTACCATATTAATCACACACAAATGCTACATATTAGACAAAAAACATATGAGACACAGACTTCCATACAGAATGTCCCCAGAGCCCATCAGCACTATGTATGCAAATAGGTACTGGAGAGGAGAGGAGAGGAGAAGAGAGGAGAGGAGAGGTGAAACTAAAAAAAATATCCTGTCAGCTCAGCTCCAGTGTGACGATGGCGAGTGCTAGCTACACAGAGGGAGGCACATTTGAAGAGGCACCGCCATCTTTCAAATCTGCTGTCTGGGAACATTTTGGATTCAGCGTTCAATATGACGGCGGTGGGTAAGAAGAGCGTGACCAAACAAGCACAGTCTGCAAGCATTGGTTTGCCACTGTTGGCTAGTCGAGTGGGAACACTTCTAACGCCATGTTTCATTTGCGTTGCCATCACTCGGGTCACCCAGGTCCACTCAAAAGCGTAAAAACACAACGATCTTTTGATATTGCCTTCCAGCAACAATTTGAGACAAATAATAAAAAAAAGGAACTATAAGGGCATTCGGAGAGCACATACCTCCGCCAAGGCCCAATGCCACATCTCGCAACATTAGCCCAAGTGAGACTAAATTCATCCCCGTGAGGCAGATCCATCCCAGAATGTAATGGGTTCTTACCGGGCCCTTTGCTACATCTTTCCACCAAGTGATTGGGCTGGTATTTTTTGCTTAATCCTGCTTACAGACAGACAAACAAACTGCACCAAAAACATAACTTCCTTGGCGGAGGTCATAACGAAAGAAGTGGGAGTTTTCACAGCCAAAGCTTTGCGGCCCTATTTGGTGGTTACGGACTCGGGATTTCATCACCTGATGAAAAGAAATGAATCTCGTTACGATGTACCCTCCCGCCACAAATTTCAGCAGCAAAGTCGTTCCTGAACTGTATGAAACATCTCGGGGAGAAATTGAAATGGGATTGACACAGACCCTATCTCACGCTAGCTCTCCACTGAGAGTTGGACCTGCAGAGTGAGAGCTACCTCACTGTAGTAGAGACAGAAACCAGACCTAGTCAGTCATGCTCCCATTCTGAATAGAAAGTTTTATTTGTCTAGAGGCTAAATAAATAGTTCATCGTTTAAATGATTTTTTTCCCTTTCTTTAATATAAAGCCGTACCGTGTGTGTGTGTGTGTGTGTGTGTGTGTGTGTGTGTGTGTGTGTGTGTGTGTGTGTGTGTGTGTGTGTCTAACATGTTGAGCGGGCTGAGACAGGTGTAGTCAGAGCTCCTCCATGTTACCCCAACATAGCCTTCACACCCGTTGTAATTGTTGTCATTTATGCAAGCGCATGTAAGGTGCTCCAGACAAGGCTTCTAATGATGTGCTTATTGCCGGCTAGTAAAACCGCGTACGCTCCTGTTTAATTACTAACGTCTGAGTCACATAATTGAATCATATCTGAGCAATTCTTCCATCTGCTGAATGTGTACCCTGTATACTTATGTATATTTATTATGCAGAGTTTGAGAGACAGGGAAAGAAGAGATCGGTCTATTTTTGTACTTTGCACCATTTTGGCACAGGGAGGGTTGCTTTGTGTGTGTGTGTGTGTGTGTGTGTGTGTGTGTGTGTGTGTGTGTGTGTGTGTGTGTGTGTGTGTGTGTGTGTGTGAGAGAGATGAATTAGTAAAGCAGACAGGAGAGCTTAGACTCTGGTACAGTCAGTGTCTTTCTCCCTGTTTTCCCTCCCCTCTCCCAGTCTCATGCCCCCCTCTGCTTACATTACTCTCTATATCACACAGATAAAAGCACAAGATGACAAAATGATGAAATTGCGATTGCAAGTTGTTGTCAACAGCAAGACATATCTAGAAAACTCTAAGAAAACTCAATAAAATCTCTCTCTCTCTCTTTCTCTCTCTCTCTGTCTTTCTGTTTTGGGGTTGCAGGAAAATTAGCGTCAGATGTGTTTGCATGTTCTGTGGATCACGCACGCACACACACATGTCCTGCGTGCGTGTCTGCCACTGTGTACTGTGTGTGTGTGTGTGTGACAGCATGACCTTAATTCCACCATTCTCCTCAGCTCCACACATCCCTCTCAGCTTCTCACTTCATTCTCTCATTACGCTGTGCACTCGTCACAAGGAGTGTGTGTGTGTGTGTGTGTGTGTGTGTGTGTGTGTGTGTGTGTGTGTGTGTGTGTGTGTGTGTGTGTGTGTGTGTGTGTGTGTGTGTGTGTGTGTGTGTGTGTGTGTGTGTGTGTGTGTGTGTGTGTGTGTGTGTGTGTGTGTGTGTGTCTCTGGATGTTTTGTGTGTGTGAGTGTGTGTCTGAGGCGCTTGACTGAGAGAGTGTGATCGAGAGATGTGGGTCATGTTCAAACTGAATTTGGAAGACTGATATTTCCCCCCGATTCCATTGGGCTACTTACAGAGGCCTGCTAATCACAGGGCCTAATGCCAGTGTCACAGGTCATGACCTATACGCCACACACTCTAATCACAGGGCCTAATGCCAGTGTCAAAGGTCATGACCTTAGCTGCACCACACACTCTGGAATAGGGCTGGTCCTGCTCGGAAGTAGCTTTCTGTATAGTGTCATACCCATACATGTCAAGACAGATTTCCCCTTACTTAAATTGCTTACGGGTGTACACATAAAATCTTTTTTTGGTTCAAAATGAATGCGTGCGATTCATGTGGAGAACAATGACGCATGATGAACACGTACGCACAGCACACTGCGGTAAACAAAGACCAACAGCCAGATGCCTGTTTCTTGATGTCTCCTTCTCCTATAAGTAGCGCTCCGCAGGGGGCCTTGGAGTGGCAGGCAAACACTGTCAACCACAGCCTTATTTCTGTTGGGTGAACCTGTTTACAAAATGTCTATAGAACAATATGCTTGCACGTTTTATTTTATTTTGTGCGTGTGCGCGGCTGGGAGTGGCTCACAGATATCAGTCCCTGACTTCATGTTAACTCCATTGTCATATTCTTTCATCTGTAGTTCATCCATTATTCTGCTGTAGATTCAGTCATCTTCATCCTTTACGGTCGTTATCATGACCTCATCGCTTCTGCTCTAGCTTCCTCTTCTATGTTGATTATTTTGTAAGCTAAAGGATAGCCCAGTGGTCTGACAGAGATGCTACGCTATAGTAAAGCTGGTCGTGTGTGTGTGTGTGTGTGTGTGTGTGTGTGTGTGTGTGTGTGTGTGTGTGTGTGTGTGTGTGTGTGTGTGTGTGTGTGTGTGTGTGTGTGTGTGTGTGTGTGTGTGTGGGCACAAAGACAGCAGCACTGCAGCCTAGACAGTGTGTGCTTTAGCTTTGTGTTTGTCTGGCACAACATGAAGTAGAAATGACTGGATGGAGGGATGACAGTTACAGAGTGGACTCCATATTATACATCTGCTGAGGGAGGTGTTGGAACAGTTCACATCATCATGGTATTGTGTTGCGGTTGGCTCTAACGACTGTGCCGTTATATAGACCATTACATTGCGATTGCATCACCGCATATTGACTGTCATAACAACTTACACAACATCTGTCATGACATGTTTAGGATATTGTGATGTCAGTCTTATGGTTGTGAGTGCAAGTAAAGCGTAGATAGCGTCTGGTAGTAGGGCAGCATCATTCATTAAGGAGGGTAGTATGTGTCTGGTAGTAGGAGAGCATCCTTAAGGAGGGTAGTATGTGTCTGGTGGTAGGGCAGCATCCTTGAGGAGGGTAGTATGTGTCTGGTAGTAGGAGAGCATCCTTAAGGAGGGTAGTATGTGTGTAGTGGTAGGGCAGCATCCTTAAGGCGGGTAGTATGTGTCTGGTGGTAGGGCAGCATCCTTGAGGAGGGTAGTATGTGTCTGGTGGTAGGGCAGCATCCTTGAGGAGGGTAGTATGTGTCTGGTGGTAGGGCAGCATCCTTGAGGAGGGTAGTATGTGTCTGGTGGTAGGGCAGCATCCTTGAGGAGAGTAGTATTGACGGATGGAAAAGAGGTTTTAAGCTGCAGGCCCCTGAATCCACACCTTGCATAAACCCATGCCGCAAAGCAGTGATGCAGCTGGAAAAAGAGCAGTGGAGTGTCTCATTTCTCTCTCTCTCTCACACACACACACACACACACACACACACACACACACACAGGATTTCTCTCAAATACGTAGGTAGATGGTCTTGTTCATTCAAAACTAATTTATTATCTAAATTAATTCTGACATTTGAAGCTCAACAATCTGGTCTCCCTCTTTCATTCAATGCACCTTTGATCCCAACCCCTGTCTAAGCAAACCTCCAGTTGAAGATAAATACATAAAAACACACACAATCTCTCTCTCACACACACACACACACACACACACACACACACACACACACACACACACACACACACACACACTCTAAGAGAGAGAGAGAGAGAGCTCTGGATCCTTTTCCATCTGTATTCTCTCTCAGGGTCCAAGATAGAGTGGCGAATGGTAATGGAAAATTGACTTCCCAAATCTCTGTCCCCCCCCTTAATCCTAAGATAAAAACACACACACACACACACACACACACACACACACACACACACACACACACACACACACACACAAAGGGCACAGATACACGCACACACACAAAAGGGGTCTGTTATCCAAACCCCAGCACCCAACCAAATTTAGCATTCTCTGTTTGCTTTAACCGCTTCCGATGGTTGACAGATATTAGTAGGGAATCACGGTTCTCGAGGGAACCTTTCTAACGGTGCACCCCTTTCGCCCCCTCGTTCTCCCCCCTGCTGTGAGTGACAGCTGAAGAAATAAAACAC
>NW_024879779.1:0-2500 GCF_900700415.2 Clupea harengus | reverse complement strand
GCTTGTTTCTGCAATGACGGCGTAATTAAAGCGGCTCGAGTTTGTGCCTTTGATAGGCCCTCAGTGCAAAGCCTCTTTTCCAGCTCCAGCTCCCGCTTCATGCTCCCACCCCCGACTCCGCAGCCTCTAATGTCTAATTGGCTCCGACCCGCTCAGGCGTGACTCACAGGAAGTGATGCAGCGAGGCACCGTGAAATTATTTCCTGAAATTATTTATCTGAAGGATTTTTTTTCTTTTTTAAGGCTTAGCAGGAGCCAGCAGTTGTGTTGGTTTGCGCTGGGGCCTTTTGTTAGCAACACGCTCTTGTGTTGGTGGGGGCCATTTTTGTGGGTGGCGGGGTATGGCGGGTGGGTGTCAGGGGGTGGAGGGGTGGCATGAGTGCCGTTGCTGCTGTTGCCGTGGCAATCTGAGGGGTGTGGGGCGACTGTGCGTGAATGAGGATGTGTGTGAGTTTTTATGTGTCTAAACGTGCATCTGTATGTGTATGTGTACGTGTGTGTGTGTCTATGTGTGTGAGGTGAAATCAGCGGGTTGCTAATTAACTTGTATGTCAACGCCTCCTCACTCTCCCCCACATACACACCTCACACACATGTACACTCATCCGTCTCTTTCTCTTCCTCTCCCTCTCTCTCCCTCTCTCTCTCTCTTCCTCTCTCTCTCTCTCTCTCTCTCTCCCTCCCTCGTCTTCCCCCTCATCCTCTCTGAAGAGCTCATGTTTTATTCATTGGCCTCTGAGTTGGTCCGAATGTGTCCATTTATCAGTTTCACACTCATGCGGAGTGTGTGTGGAACATTATCATTTGCTCTCTCATGGAAGGCATCTGTTTGTGCCTGGGCTGAATGGTCTGCCCACATTTTAGATGTGTGTGTGTGTGTGTGTGTGTGTGTGTGTGTGTGTGTGTGTGTGAAGGCTGGCGTAATGGGTGTGTGTGTGTGTGTGTGTGTGTGTGAGCAGGTGCATTATATCTGTAGGTGTGTTTTTCTGAAGGTGAAAGAGTATTCTGCTGTGTTTGTAACAGTGTGTGTATATGTGGTATGTGTGTTTTGTGTGTGTGTGTATGTTCGGTCCACTAGACGTATGAGAATGTGTATGCATGTGGGTTTGATTGTGTGTGTGTGTGTGTGTGGGGGGGGGGGCATAGGTGTGTGTGTGTGTTCGTCCTGATGATGAATGTAATAGTATGAGCAGGTTCCGATAGAGAGATTGAGCACAGGCTACACACACATTCATTTTTCCCCCCGCAGGAGGGGTGAGTCCAGGCAATCACAAACACACCCATACACACACACACACCACAAACTCCCATTTATTCCCACCCCTTTGGCATCACTGCGTCCATTTCTCTCTCTCTCTCTCTCTCTGTGTGTGTGTGTGTGTGTGTGTGTGTGTGTGTGTGTGTGTGTGTGTGTGTGTGTGTAGTCACTCCTCTCCTCCGCTGAGCTGGTGTTTCTGTGATTGCAGTGAAGCAGTCACTTATAGCTCACTGTCACTGTGCAAAAGCTTCTCCTCTCTTCTCATTCTCACTGATGGACAAATATAGCCAGCGCCGCCCTGCTGTTTTTAGCTTGCCCTTACCCTCCTGTCCACGTGATGCCCTGCCCTGCGGCCATCTTTGTCTGGTTTGTTTTGGGGCTTCACTCCTGAGGCACTCTCTCCATTCCCATCCTGGAAATAATAAGGTGCAGGAGAGATCCCTTTAGAGAACCATTTTAATAAAAAAAGCTAGGAACTGCCTGGAACCTTTTTTTTTACTGTGAGAACCACACTGGTTTTTCAGTAATGGTTATTTTTGGATGAAAAGATATTTAGTCCTTCTGATGATATATGGGTGTTTTTTATCTTTTATAATCTGTACTCCCTTAAATCCCATTGAAGCTGCTGAAAGAGATATGTCTTTAGGATACTTTGTAGTATTGTTAACATTCTGAAGTTGTGTTAACATTCTGATGCTATCGTTAAAGTAAATGACTCTTCTGGGATGTGAATACCAGAAGTCTGTTTTAACTAATCAGATAACCTCCAAATAGACAGACATGCCTTCCAGGACATTCGATTGGAGGGGGGATGGGTGGGGGCATGCTCATAGATAGTCTGGCAGAAGTTAAGAGAGCAAACAGCGCTGTCATGGCTAACAGCAGCTTTAATTGCTTTTATTGGTCTTCCTACAGAGAGCACTACAGGGAGGTCCCTGCCTGTGCCAAGGGCCTGTTTCTCTGCCTCCTCCTCTCCCTCTCTCCCCCTCCTCCTCCTCTTCCTTTCTCGCTCCTCCTCCTCCTCTCCCCTTCTCCTGATGGGGTTCTGTTTGAAGTCTATTTATAAAGATGTTCCCCATGAAGAGGATCCTGGTGGTGATGGTGACCTGAGTCCCTGTCACTGCGCCCCCCTCTGAGTGAGTGCGTTAGTAAAGAGCACTAAAACATCCCCGCTCCCTTAGGTAAAACATCCCCGGTCCCTTAGGTCATCCACATGCAACCGGGTCACAAGGCGGGTGTCTC
>NW_024879778.1:55000-74622 GCF_900700415.2 Clupea harengus | reverse complement strand
TAATGTCAGTATTACCAGCATTTTATATATATATATTAATCTTTCATTAGTTGAAACTCATGCAAATGATGGGAAAGTCACTCCAAACACAACTGCTGATCAGACCTCTGTCCCAAAAGCCCTAGCTACTGTGCTAACAGCACCCCAGTAACATCAACAGATGCCCCAGTGAGGCCCACACATGCCCTCATAATGTCACACTACTACCCCCCTACCCCAGTGAGTGGCTACTGGTAAAGACACCCTCGTTGCCTCACCCCTGTATCTAGAGAAGACACCTACAAGCTTGGCTCTCATCACTGTATTCATGACCTTCTGTTTGCAGATATTTCTCCAGTGTTCATCAGTGTGTGGCTGGCAGAGATCATCACACTCACATCACTGCTGGTGGGAGGGTATTACCTCTACATAAGAAACAAGAGAACACACACTTCAGGTCAGAATACACACATCACACACCTTCATCTTCTGTTATCTCTACACTAGAAACAAGAGATCACACCAGGTTAGCAGAGATAACTTAAACATAAGATCATGTTGGTGCCATGAGTTGTGTTGGTTATCCTGTATACACATAAGTGTGCTGTTGGTTACAATTATGAAGGTCAGGGTGTCCTACCATAGATTCTACCTGTGCTTTGAGTTACTGTTGTGAGCTGTTGGAGTGTTTGCCCCCTACAGTAGTCAAATCAAATCAAATCAAACTTTATTTGTACGGCGGTACAAGGAGGTAACACAATGCGCCTCACAGTAGGAAAGAAAAGGGGGGGGGGGGGGGTTTACAAACACACAGATTTTCTAGAGATAAATAAATAAAATAAAATAAACGTACTAACCGCACTGGCACCGTAAAGGACTACTCAGCACGGTCATCGTCAAACTAAGAGACAGCTGCTGGGGGGGGGGGGGGGGGGGGGGGGTATGTCTTAAGTGCATGTTTAAAGGTTTCAACCGTTTCAGCCATTTTTAGGTATTCTGGCAGAGTGTTCCAAAGGTTGGGGGCATAGAAACTAAAGTAGTAGTTTGAGCTTTTAGAGTGTTTGCCCCCCAGTGCTGTGAGTGAGGCATGACTGCCACTGAGGTGTCTCCATAAGCACAAATATTTTTCCAAGGCAGAGGCACACCATTCCTCCACCATTACTCCTCTCATCCCTATGTGCTGTATGTGTTCAGGTGTGCACAGATAGACAGTGGTGTTACTCCTCTCATGCCTATGTGCTGTATGTGTTCAGGTGTGCACAGATAGTCACTGGTGTTTCTTCTCTCCCTCAGATGAGCGTAAGGACCAGGAAGTGGAGCTCACTCCGACCTCTATGAGCCGCAGGAGGAGGAGGACACCAGAGGAGGTGCAGATGCAGTGACTCCCCATTGGCTCAGAGGGTGTCCAGCACCAGAATACTCTGGTTGCATTGCATTTTTTAACTTCACTTTTTACCACTTTATTTATGTATTACACACAAACACTCTCTCACACACACACACACACACACACACACACAACTACTGAAACAGCTGTATTTTGTATTAATCTGTGTGTTGCTGAGGAAAGCTGCGGTGTCTGGAAGTCTCTTAGAGCCTCATACACACACTGTCTCTCTCTCTCTCTTTCTCTCTCTCACATACACGCACACACACATACACACACACAGCAACTGAAACAGGTAAATATATTTCATCCTGTGTTTTGTATTAATCTGTTTGTTGCTGAGGGAAGCTGCCATCTCTAGAAGTCTCGTAGAGCCTCATAACTGTTGAATCCCTGCACTGTGTGTGTAAGATGTGGTGAAGGTGTTTCTGTGTTTCTCATACCCGCAGTCTTGTGTGGCTGCTTTGCCATTTTGTGTACCAATAAAATTGTGCTTATCTGACACGTGAGTCCTGTACATATTACCCAGAAGCTCTTTGATGGTTGTTGTTTTCATAGCTCTATAAGTAGTGGCTACTGATCATGTCATTCTGAAACATGACCCGTTTAAAGATGCTTATTGTCCATTGATATCATCTAGTGGAAAAGATTAACATTGGGACTTCAGCACATCCTTCTGCGAATGCTTTGAGTATAATATAATATAATTTCATATAATATAATATAAAAAATGTAGTAGTATATTAGCCACAACTGGTTCTCATCACTGATGAATCTGCGTTATGTAACTCAGTTAAGACACTCAGGTCAGTTACCATGTACTTCCACAGACACTAATAGCATGGCTGAGGAAACACAGAACACAGAACACACACACACACACACACACACACACACACACACACACACACACACACACACACACAAAAGGAACGCAGGTAAACTTCACTCAATTTATGTACAGACTGCATGTCCAGAAACAAACACACACACATTTACACAATGCCCTTGAAGATTAACAAAAGTCAACATCATCTGTGGTATCATTGTAGCATCAGTGTGTGTGTGTGGACCCACTCAAAACAAACATAGTGCCCTTATATTTCACTAAAGGATTTAACAGGACATCCATCAGTCCATCAATAACTTTCCAACAACTAAAGAGAAAACCATATGACCATGTGAATAATAATTACATTATGTCCTGACATATACAGTACATCACGTGTCTGAATGCTACAGTGTGTTCTGTAGTCACATTTGTATGTCAATGAGAGGTCACTCTGTCACACTGAGTAAATGTGATTATGAGGAATCACACGAAACATTGCTAGGAAAGTGAACACACACACACACACACACACTGGGAGCATTACCAATAAACACACACAGATTGGTAAACACACAAAGGACAACTTCCTCATCTGTAACCTCTTCATTTGCCTGTTGCTATGTCACATGACAAAGGCTGGTCAAAAGGCTTTCTGACAGGATTGACAGAAATATCAGCCAGATAGTTTCAGACAGGTGAATCGCGGTGTTGGTGATGTAGGGTGTGTGATGTCTACCCTAGTCCAGCACTGACACCTGCTGCAGTGTGTGTGTGTGTGTGTGTGTGTGTGTGTGTGTGTGTGTGTGTGTGTGTGTGTGTGTGTGTGTGTGTGTGTGTGTGTGTGTGTGTGTGTGAGTGTGTGTGTGAACTAAATGACTAAAGGGCTTAATGAACAGAAGATCTTCAGGGGGTGAGTGTGTGCTATGAAGATGAGACCTATCCTACTGCTCACAGTGATGCTGGCAGCATCCTCTGGTGGTGAGTGTGTGTGTGTGTGTGTGTGAACTCTTATGATAAACATGAGACTGTGTAAAACTTTGTTGGGTGTGTGTGTGTGTGTTTGTTTCCCTCTCAATCTATCTCACTCTCTCACGCAGGTTTGGCCACTCAGTTTAGTATGTTGTGTACAAATAAACAAGCTTTTATAAACAACATTCTTAACATAAACACCATCGTTCAATACAAAACTTAACATGATTTCATACATTAGAGAATGCCGGCCATCCGTCACAGAAGATCACTCAGGCTAACAGGACTGAAGACTCCAAGTGGGACATCTTCATTTTCTGAGTCAGCTTTACTCTCTGTTTGTGAAACTAATTTAAATTAATTTCGTCAAAGAATAGTCTACTCTCTTAGATAGTCATTCAGTTATAGGGCTCCAAAGTGCTCTTCATCTGATGATAATATAAAGTCATTATGATGTGTATTTCATTTCAGAATCTCTTTGGATAACCACTGCACCCAGTGTTGGGTCTGTGCCAACACCTGCTACATCACCTGGTAAGAAATCACCTCATTCAGAGTCTGCTAAGAATTGAGTCACCACTCCCAGAGTTACTGAGTAACAACTCTCAGAGTTACAGAGTTATAGCTCTCAGAGGTACCAAGTTACACCTGTCAGAGTTACAGAGTTCAACCTGTTACATCATTTCTGTGTTCATGTTTGTAAAGATAGTTCTTTCTCTCTCAGTGTCTCTTCTGGCCATCCTGGTGTGTGTGTGTGTGTGTGTGGCAGCAGGTATGATCTACATCTGCAGGAAGAAGAAAACCACACAAATACCAGGCCAGTCCGCTGCACAAACCATTGCCTCTGCTACACACACACACTCACTCTCTCACTCACTCTCTCTCTCATTGACATGCTGCCGCCTGAATCTTGATCTTCTCAGTGTTAGCCTGCTTGCTAACATATCTCCCTCATTTACCTGAGGATGTGGTCCCAGTCTAGGATTGTAGCTAGCATCATTTCTGCTAGCATGAAAACAGGCCATAGCAGAATCATGTGTGAGGTTTGGTTTAAGGTCAGGCAGAGTGTGTTATTAAGCAGAGAGTATGTGTTTTTTAACTGGCAGAGTGTGTTATTAAGTAGGCATAGTCTGTTATTAAGCAGATAGCATGTGTTATTAAACAGGTAAAGGCTGTTTTTGAACAGTAACAGTGAGTGATGACTGACTCCCCAGCCACTCCAGCTGGGGGAGCTATTTGCCCTCCAGTCTATCTGAAAGTCTCCATGAGTGTCAACACATGTAGCTGAAAATGTCCCACTAGTGTATCTGGAAGTGTCCACATGTCTGTATCTGTGTATAGTATGATTGATGCTTGTATGTTTTCTCTTGGCATGAGAGTGTCTGTGTTAAAGATTTACATTTGAAGCTGTATGTTTTTTCTACCTGTGAAAAACTGTGTTGTTGATTGGTTGGTTTGGTTTTTGTGATGAACCAATCATGTGTCTCTATTTGCTCCAGCTGACTGTAGTCTGGACCTGCAGGATCCCCAAACTCCCAGCAAAGACCCAAGACCCACACAACACACTGAACCAGGTCCAATCAACACACACACACACAAAGATCCAAGACCCACACCTCAGCACCCGTCCCTTGTATTTGTTTGATCTTTAACACCCACATTTTTTTAAATTTCCCGTTTTGCTAAGATAAACGTGGCTCATCGGAGGAGCCAAATGGTCAAGGAGGGGGATAAATCTGAATCATAGCATTGAAATATCTGGTGCCGATCCAGTGGATGTCCTACATGCAAGAGTGAGGAATTTATATATGATTCTAGCAACTACAGGGAGCAGGTGAAGGGTGACCGGCAGAGGAGTTATATGTGTCCTCTTAGGCTCTCTAAGACCAAACACGCCTTAATTTAGATTTGTTTAAAAGTCACAAAAATACACTAAAGTTAAGTGATGAAAGGCTAACATGTCACAGTGCTTATTTTAAGGTCAGTGTGTGTGTGTGTGTGTGAGTGTCACTTAGCCTCGGCTTGAAGTTTTGTCACACACTTCAACAAAACCCTCCCCAAAAAGGAGTGAGTGCAGAGAGAGGAAGTGATGTCAGAGACAAACCAGGAGGTTCAGCAAAGAGTCTTAGAGAGACACGTACCAGTTTCCTCACTCCTGTATCTAGTGTAGACACAGACACACTTGACTCATCCCACATCACCTCAGTAGCATCTCCTACTGCACCTCTATCCCTCTGCACACAGACATGCAGGCTGTTCTTCTGCTCTTACTGCTGGCTGGAGCCTCGAAAGGTAAGCAGTTTTAGAATTACATCAAAGCGTTTGGGTGGATATGTGTGTTGTGTTGTGAGATGTGTGTTGTGTTTGACTTAACCTCAGCTTTAGTTGACTAATTTATAATTTGTAAAAGTAAACAGGTAAAGTTAAAGCCACACCTGAGAGCAGATGACTCTGCTGCATCAGGGCAAGATATGTGCAGTAGGGCCAGATGTGGGCCGGGTTAATGCCAGATGTGGGCCAGAGTCAGCCTCTCTCTGGGACTCACACATGCTGCTGCGTAGGATTAAACTCCTCTGCATAAGGGATTCATTTCTCAGAGACCAGGAAGGTGGGACAGATCCACTATCATACATCTGTGTGAGTCGAGAACTATTCCAGAATTTTCTATCTGGGTAACATCTGAGCACACGATTCACCATACTGCTCTGTTTCAACCACCACCTGATGCACAGAATGTGCCCATTTTTACCATAAAAGGCATGAAACTACTGCTGCTCACATCAGTGAACTATGATAGTCATGAGAAACAATCTCACACATTTGACCACTGTGATGGTAAGGTGTTAAAAATAAGAATGAAACACTAAAAGCAGAAACCTCGTGAGAGGGGAGTGTGAGAGTGAAACTGCAGCTTTTCCAGTCAGGGCTGGGCTAGGGCAGACATCACACACACTACATCACCAACACTGGGCTTCATTATGTGTGTGTGTGTGTGTGTTTATATCAGTGCCATATATTTAATTCAAAATATCATAGTCGGTTTGTTCTATGCGAGATGTATTCTGTAAATATATTATATGTACAGAAATATACACATTTGTGGCCATGTTTTTCCTAGTTTTTTAAACTAAGTTAAAGTTCAGTATTTCTGACCGTAATGAAATTCCCTTTTAAATGTCCCTTTAAGGTTCAACTCTGAACATGAGTAGCAAATAATCTACAGTACAGGTATAAGGACAACAGCAGCACCTGCTACTTTAGTTCATAAGCGCACACAGCTTATGACCCTGATATGCTCTCTTGACTGGGGTGGACAAGAAGGGGTATGTGGGCTGGTGGAGGCATTTAACATTTTGGTTTGTTTTTCATCAGTGTAATTATAAATCACTTGGGGGTGCTGATTAAGATAACATATTTCACTTATATATATCCAGGGGGAAAACAATAGTAACTTGATGTCAACACAAGTATTGGAAAGTTGGAACACAAGATTGGTGTGTGAGTTTTTGTTTTGAGTTTGGCGCTGCCTTGTTCTGTTGAGAATAACTGGATTTACATGTCTGACACCACAAAGGTATGGATATTGGAGTCTATTTCACCTGCTGCACCATCTCGGTTCCTGCTGACCTAAGGCCATAGGAACAGCAGGAACACCACCACAAAGGCCTTTATGAGGATAAGGCTTCATTAGTGCAGCTCTACAGTTAAACTACATCTGTTTCACCTGCAGGTCTGGACTCCACCTGTGATGCTACTCAGGATGCTGCATGTTATGGGGCTCTGGGAGGACCTGTGTATCTGCAGCTGATGAG
Source organism: Clupea harengus (assembly GCF_900700415.2). Classification (NCBI taxonomy): domain Eukaryota; kingdom Metazoa; phylum Chordata; class Actinopteri; order Clupeiformes; family Clupeidae; genus Clupea; species Clupea harengus. The sequence continues at coordinate 67,643 of NW_024879778.1, read as the reverse complement.
GGACACCACAGGACATGACCTGAGGTTATACAGTGGAAAAAAGAATGTTTTTACATCCAAAAGCTCCAAGACAGTGTTCTATAACGAGTTCAACAACCTATCATTCATCCAGAGGTGGCAGTTTGTTCCTGATAACGGGACCCTGATTATAAACCCTGCAGACGGGAAAGATGCAGGAACATACAGAGTGGAGATCTATGAGTCAACAGGGAAGAGAGTGGGAGAGCACACAGTAGAGCTGATCATTGAAGGTAATTAACTTCAACTCATCTCTGAACCTTTATGAAGTTCAAATTATCTTTGGCAGTGATGTTGGGGGGTTTATAAATACTCCACACATGAAGACATTATTGTCATCACATTACTCCTCTCCTCAAGCCCCTGTGTCTAAAGTGGACCTGTCAATCAGCTGCTCAGCCAATGGGGAGAAGACGGTGAGGTGCTCCTCTAATGGGGACAGTCCTCAGTACAGCTGGTCCCTGGACGGGAAGCTTCTGAGTGAAGCTGATGCTGATCTCAGTCCAGATAACCAGACTCTCTCGATGAGGGTGTGTGTGCTTGGGACCCTCTCCTGCAGCGTCTGGAACCACGTCAGCAGCACACACACCTCAGCTCCACTACTGGACTCCTGCTCAGGTACACACATTTTAATTATAAATCACTGATTAGGGTGAAGCCCTTTTTCACTATAAAAGGCATAAACCACTGCTGCTAGCTCACGTAAGAATCAGGAACACAAGCTCACACATTTGACCACTGTGATGGTAAAGTGTTCAAAATAAGAAAGAAACACTAAAACCAGAAGCCTCCTGAGAGGGGAGTGTGAGCTAACACACACACACACACACACACGCTCGGGCAGATATCACACACACAGACACACACACACACACACACACACACACACACACAACCACACACACACAACCACACACAAGGAAGAGAAGGGGAGGGAGGAAAATGGGAGGGGAAACAATCAGGAACATGGCAGATGAAATCATATCTGTATCAGGATGAGCATGCTAGAATACATGTGGTAAATGTAGACAAAACATGTGGCAAATGTACACAGCATACATGTGGTAAATGTACACAATACATATAAACATAACATGATATATGCATGATAGAGGATTTCTACAAGTAGATCAGCTGGAGAGACTACAGCAGCATCCCATAGCGAAGATAGTCTAGACTAAGAGGGGAAGAAAAACACAAAGTGAGTGGGTAGAGCTTGGCTTCCAAAATGCGTATGTGTACTTAATGGATATGGTGAACAATGTTTCCACAGCCCCGGCATTTGCGAGCAAAGGTCATGTTGTAAGAGAGAAAAAATATGGTTAGTTAACATAAATTTGATGAACAGAAAGAGATACATTTACGTAAACAGTTAACAGTAGGTAATATGGTCACTTCATCAGTATCAGTATTAGCATAATATGATATAGAAGGATTTTATGCTTAGTTTTGATGAGTTATGTTTAGTTATGGTTGGCTGACATGGTGCATGCAAATTTGAGTTAGGATAGCAAAATGGCAGGATACATAACAGTGCCCAAATGGCTGGCCTCAGCCGCAACACACAGCACATGCTGTACTGGGATCTGTAACGACCCTCCTTCATGGTACAACATAAGCTGTCTGTAGCACACTCCTGCTAAACACAACAACATGGCTAGCAAGAAGAAGTGAAGGATGTTGCAACAGGTGATGGGTTTTTGATGCATTATTCATGACTATGGGATGCACTAAAGAGAAATGTCTTCAGTATAGATTTGAATATGGAAAGAGTGTCTGCATCTCGGATAGAAGCAGGAAGATTATTCTACAGGAGGGGGGCTCGATAGCAGAAGGCTTCACCTCCCATTGTGCTTTTTGATATTCTTGTAATTACTGCACTCTGGGAACTATGTGATCTTGGTGGGCAATAGGGGGCAACTAATTCCTTGAGGTAATTTGGAGATAAGCTGTAAAGGGCTTTGTATGTTAGAAGGAGTACTTTGAAATCAATTCTACTTTTGACAGGGAGCCAGTGCAGAGAGGCAAGTACAGGTGATATTTTGTAGTTCTAGTAAGTGTGCGAGCAGCAGCATTTCTGTATAAGCTTGAGGCTCTTTATTGAGTTGTTGCTACATCCGGAAGGGAAAGCATTGCGGTAATCTAGTCATGATCCATCCAAAACAGCAAGAAACCTCGGGGTCATTATTGATGACCAACCGCCTTGACTACTGCAACGCCCTCCTAACGGGCCTGCCGGCTTGCGTGGTGAAACCACTACAGATGATCCAGAACGCGGCGGCGCGTCTGGTGTTCAACCAACCGAAAAGGGCACACATCACCCCGCTGCTCATTGAGCTCCACTGGCTGCCGGTAGCTGCTCGCATTAAGTTCAAGTCACTTATGCTTGCCTACAGAGTGCTTGCTGGTTCTGCTCCCACCTACCTAAATGCTCTTGTAAGGGCAAACGTTACACCCAGGACGCTGCGCTCGTCTAGTGAGCGTCGTTTGGCACTGCCATCTGTGCAAGTACGGCAATCCAGACTATTCTCATTTGTAGTTCCACGTTGGTGGAACGAACTGCCTAGTACTCCCAGAGCAAGGGCATCCCTCTCTACCTTCAAGAAGCTTTTGATGACCCAACTCTTCAGAGAGCACCTCCCTTCCTAACTGGCACCTTGACTAGCGCTTAACTTGCACTTCAGCAGTTACATTCCTGCATTTCTTTTTCCTTTCAAGGTCGTTTTTCTAATTCTTATGTAAAGTAGTATTTATTGTTACACCATGTTTTTTATTGCTCTTAGCTTGACTGTTCTCTCCCTTGTACGTCGCTTTGGACAAAAGCGTCTGCTAAATGACTAAATGTAAATGATATCATAAAAGCGTGGATTCGTTTTTCTGCATCTTGGAGAGATCTAATTTTAGCAATATTGCGTAGATGAAAAAGTATGTCTTTGAGATCTGTTTTATATGTGAGTGTTTTGTATGTGTATGTAATTCCTTGATAATTACACCGAGATGTTTGATCCTAGTGTTGGATGTTAATGAGATGCCATGGAGTGTGGGTAAATGGCTAGATAATGTCATTCTCAATTGTTTAGGGCATGTTCCTTTAAGAGGAATAGGCTTCATTAGTGCAGCTCTACAGTTAAACTACATCTGTTTCACCTGCAGGTCTGGAGTCCTTCTGCAATGCTACTCAGGAGGCTGCATGTTATGGGGCTCTGGGAAGACCTGTGTATCTGCAGCTGATGAGAAACACCAGTGGGCATGAACTGAAGTTATACAGTGGAGATGAGAATGTTTTTACATCCAAAAGCTCCAAGACATTGTTCTATAACAAGTTCGAAACCCCCAATCATTTCGTAAGAGGTGGCAGTTTGTTCCTGATAACGGGACCTGATTATTAACCCTGCAGAGAAGACAGATGCAGGAACATACAGAGTGGAAGATCTATGAGGAGTCAACAGGGAAGAGAGAGGAGATCACACAATACAGCTGATGATCAGAGGTAAATCACTTCAACTCATCTCTGAACATTTAAGACGTTAAATCATCTTTTGGCAATGATGTTGGGGGTTTATAGGTTCAAAGTTCTATAACTCCACACATGAAGACATTTTGTCCTCACATTACTCCTCTCCTCCAGCCCCTGTGTCTGATGTGGACCTGTCAATCAGCTGCTCAGCCAATGGGGAGTGGAGACTGAGGTGCTCCTCCAATGGAGACAGTCCTCAGTACAGCTGGTACCTGGACGGGAGGCCTCTGAGTGAAGCTGATGCTGATCTCAGTGCAGATAACCAGACTCTCCTGTTCAGTGGGGATGTGACTGGAAGACTCACCTGCAGCGTCAGCAACAACATCAGCAACACACACACCTCAGCTCTCCTGCTGGACGCCTGCTCTGGTACACACACCACCAGACTTCTGTATTATTCCACTTTAAAAGAACACACAACTCTGCTCTAGTCAGCTACGATCCAAATTCTATATTCTTCCACTTTGTCTAAAATAATGTCAGTATTACCAGCATTTTACCAGCAGTTTCTAACCACAGCCTCCTGAACAACACTCCATAACCTTCTGTTTGCAGGTATTTCTCCAGTCACACTACTACCCCCCTGCCCTAGTGCTACTGGTAAAGACACCCTCGTTTCCTCACCCCTGTATCTAGAGAAGACACCTACAAGCTTGGCTCTCATCACTGTATTCATAACCTTCTGTTTGCAGGTATTTCTCCAGTGTTCATCAGTGTGTGGCTGGCAGAGATCATCATACTCATATCACTGCTGGTGGGAGGGTATTACCTCTACATAAGAAACAAGAGAACACACACTCCAGGTCAGAGTACACACATCACACACCTTCATCTTCTGTTATCTCTACACTAGAAACAAGAGATCACACCAGGTTAGCAGAGAGACCTTAAACATAAGATCATGTTGGTGCCATCCTGTATACTCAAGTGGGCTGTTGGTTAAAATTATGAAGTCAGGGTGCCCGACAGTAGATTCTACTGTACTGTAGTAAAGGTTTAGACTATACCTGTGCTTTGCGGTACTGTTGTGAGCTGTTGGAGTATTTGTCCCCTAGAGTAGTCAGTAGATTGAGCTATTAGAGTGGTTGCCCCCTAAAGTAGTCAGTAGATTGAGCTTGTAGAGTGTTTGCTCGATAAACACAAATATTTTTACAAGGCAGAGGCACAGAATGTCACAATGCAAAGCAGAGTTTCTCTCTACCGTTACCCCTCTCATGCCTGTGTGCTGTATGTGTTCAGGTGTGCACAGATAGACACTGGTGTTTTTTCTCTCCCTCAGATGAGCGTAAGGACCAGGAAGTGGATCTCACTCCGACCTCTATGAGCCACAGGAGGAGGAGGACTCTAGAGGAGGTGCAGATGCAGTGACTCCCCATTGGCTCAGAGGGTGTCAAGCACCAGATTTAAAGAAATAATTTCAAACACAATTAAGAAACATTTATGAAAGCAAAAAAATATTAGAGTCTGATGAATCCCCAATGATTCTTGACTGGAGCACATCAGAGAAACTGGCTTTAATGGTAAACATGACATGGTGTCATATAGAGTACAGACCTCATGAACTCACAGAGCACATGCTGTGACATCACACACCAGTTCCCCAAAAAGCTTTTGCATTTTTTAGCTTATCTTTTTAGCACCTTTGTGTATGTAAAAAACACACACACACAGACACACACACACACACACACACACACACACAAACAGCTAATGAAACAGTTGAATATCCTTTATCCTACATTTTGTATTAATTCAATTCAATTCAATTTTATTTATATAGCGCCAGAACAATAAAATTGTCTCACAACGCTTTACAGAGCCCAGAGCCTGGACCCCCTTAGTGCAAGTACAATGGCAAGAGGGGCAAGGAAAAACCTCCTGTTAGTCAGGAAGGAACCTTAAGCAGAACCACAGCACATCTGCTTAAGGTCGGCCGGGAGGAGATAGGAAGGGAAGATGGGGGGAGGGTTTTGTGGCATAAGGGGAAGGAAAACAACAAGTGTTGTACACAGCATGCATTTGGTAGGTGTACATAATATATATATATACAAACATCATATGATATATACATTGTGCTCATAGGGTTACTGTTACAGGGGTAAGGAGAGTAGGAAAAACATGTCGAAAAACATGTCGGTGGTGGCAATAATATATATTGTATATAAATGCTAGCATAGGGTATGGGGTAGAGTAAGTGTACGGCAGTACAGTGGTGATGGGTGCATGTGGGCCGAGGGTTTCTACATGTAGATCGGGTGGAGAGACTACAGCAGCGTCCTATAGCGAAGATAGACTAGGAGAGAAAAAAAAGGCAGTGTGAGTTGGTAGAGTTTGGCTGTCCATATGCGCAGATGAGGAGGAGTAGTGGGGGTGAGGAGCAATGTTTCCACATCCATCAGGATAAGGACAGATAAGGAGATACTTTTAGGTAGTCAATTAACAGTAGGCAATATGGCCATTTTATCAGTATTAATATAGGCATTAGCAATGTGGTATGAAAGGAGAGGGAGAGAGAGAGGCTGTCTGGGTAGGTGTATGGGAATATTATTTAGCATTTAGTTTTGTTATGTTTAGTTATGGTTGGCTGACATGGTGCATGCAGATTTGAGTTAGGATGGCAGAATACACAACAGTGCCTAATTGGCTGGTGACAGCCGCAATACACGCTGTATGCTGTACCCGGGATCCGTAAAGGCCCTCCTTCACGATACAACACACGATGTCTGTAGCCCAGTTTTATAGATTTGGGTTTTTTTGTATGTGTTTAGTTATGCTGGCTTGCTGGCTGGCTGGCTGGCTGGCCCGACAGATGATGGTTTTTTTTGACGCAATTACTTATGGCTATAGGATGCACTAAAGAGGAGTGTCTTTAGTCTCGATTTGAATATGGAAAGGGTGTCTGCATCTCGGATGGAGGCAGGGAGATTATTCCAGGGGAGGGGGGCTTGGTAGCTGAAGGCTCTGCCTCCTATTGTGGTTTTTGATATTCTTGGAATTACAAAGAAGCCTGCACTCTGGGAACGGAGCAGTCTTAGAGGGCAATAGGGGACAACTAATTAATTTGTGTTTTGCTGAGGGAAGCTGCCATCTCTGGAACTCTCGTAGAGCCTCATAACTGTTGAATCCCTGCACTGTGTGTGTAGGATGTTGTGAAGGTGTTTTTGTGTTTCTCATACCTGCAGTCTTGTGTGGATGCTTTGCCATTTTGTGTACCAATAAAATTGTGCTTATCTGACACGTGATTCCTGTTCATATTACCCAGAAACGGCCTGAAACCTGTTGTTTTCACAGTCCTGCAAGTAGTGGCTACTGATCATGTCATTCAATATTTTAGTATATTAGCCACAACTGGTTCTCATCACTGACTAATCTGTGTTGCGTTGTGTAACTCAGTTAAGACACTCAGGCCATTTTACAGCTTTATTTGTGTGTTTATGTTTGTAGAGATAGTTCTTCCGGTCTCAGTGTCTCTCGTGGCTATCCTGTGTGTACGTGTGTGGCAGCAGGGACGCTCTACATCTGCAAGAAGAAGAAAACCACACAAACACCAAGTCAGTCAGCTGCGCAAACCACTGCCTCTGCTACACTCTCTCTCTCTCTCTCTCTCTCTCTCTCTCTGAAACTTGAACTTCTCAGTGTGGGCCTGCTTGCCAACACATCTCCCTCATTTATCTGAGGATCGTCCCAGTGTAGGACTGTACCTTGCGTAAGGTTGGTAGCTAACATCATTTCTCCTAGCATGAAAACAGGCTTGGGCCGTTTGTTATTAAGCAGTTAGTATGTGTTATTTAACAGGCAGAGTGTGTTATTAAGCAGTAAGTATGTGTTATTTAACAGGCAGAGTGTGTTATTAAGCAGTTAGTATGTGTTATTTAACAGGCAGAGTGTGTTATTAAGCAGTTAGTATGTGTTATTTAACAGGCAGAGGGTGTTATTAAGCAGTAAGTATGTGTTATTTAACAGGCAGAGGGTGTTATTAAGCAGTAAGTATGTGTTATTTAACAGGCAGAGTGTGTTATTAAGCAGGCAGAGTGTAATATTAAGCAGATAGTGTGTGTTCAATGAGGAAACAGGCTTTAGTCTTGCAATGATGTGCATCAAGGGAGAGAGGAAGGTTTCACTCAATAGATTCACCCTTGTCTCTGATTAAACATTAAAATAGTCCAAGTTTAAGTATCCTAAACATAATAATGGGTGTCAACAAATAGCCCGGATCCTATATAAATATATTTAGTAGAGGGGGGGGGGGATAAGTAGAGTTGAAAGTTGAGTGCAGGTTACCATGTTTGCTGTCTGCACAGCAGTGTACCCGCTGGCTACTGTTACATAAATTGTGTTGGTTGCAACTGCCACAATCAATCGTGCTTGACATCTCTTTATTCTAATTTAATGCTGGAGTAAAAACTCTCAAACATTCCTGCTTAGCAACTATGAAACTAAAATGTAAAATGGAAGAAAAAACTAAATGTTAGCTTTTAAATGGACACTTTTCAAGCATTCTAAGACGACCATGTTTATAGAAGTGCACTGTCTACTGTTGCTAGCTAGGTTGTTGTGAAACTATATTACTTAGGCTGCAAGTTTTAGCCTACAACCTCACAAGATTATTATCAAAGCAATGAGTATGACGTGATGAGATAAGTCATATACATGACCTATTTGTCAACATCATCCCCTCACAAACAATAAACAAACCAAAAACACTTTAGCTCTAAGGCATGACCATGTCAAACATAACGTGTCAAAGAAATAGACAGCCTAAAACCTAAGAAGGACTTCAAACAAAATGCCACAGAGTGAAACACAGAACCACAAACTCTCACTACTGTCACTGCAGGAAGTGAAGTAGGAAGCCAGTTTAACAGTCTACCATACAGTCTATTTTTAACATACAGAAAAAGCCCCTTCTCTTATGAAACCAAAGATACAGGGTAATGACTTAAGATTTTTACATGTGTAATTGGTCATAAAAGCTCATTTCATTTGATACAGCAAACTTGATACAACCTTGACTTGATACAGCAAACTTGGTACAAAGACCTCAGTGTCAACACTGAGACAGTTCCTACTTTTGTAAACTCCTTTTCTGTGGTAGTAGGCAATTTCCTACTGGACCTCTACCCCTCTACACTCACCCCCCTAAACCTCACTCCCAATCCGAGACTACAGCATCACCTGCGTTGTGTGGACAACATCAGTCCCAGACTCGAACTCGCAACCTCAGACATTGGAGGCAGGGTCTGTATGTCATGTATACCTCATAATTAAACTACCAGGAATAAGGCAAAGTAAAATGGATCATATTAAATTTGTTTAAAAGTCACAAAAATACACTAAAGTTTAGTGATTTAGGCTAACATATGTCACAGTGCTTATTTTAAGGTCAGTGTGTGTGTGTGTGTCTGTCCCTTAGCCTCAGCTTGAAGTTTTGTCACACACTTAAAAAAATAAATGAAACAGGACAAAAAAAGGAAGCATGAAGGAGTGAAGAGTGCAGAGAGAGGGAGTGATGTCAGATACGAAAGAGGAGCTTCAGCAAATCAGACCACAGATTCTGAGAGAGAAACGTACCAGTTTCCTCACTCCTGTATCTAGTGTTGACACAGACACTTGACTCATCCCACATCACCTCAGTAGCATCTCCTACTGCACCTCTATCCCTCTGCACACAGACATGCAGGCTGTTCTTCTGCTCTTACTGCTGGCTGGAGCCTCCAAAGGTAAGCAGTTTTAGAATTACATCAAAGCCTTTGGCTGGATATGTGTGTTGTGTTGAGAGATGTGTTGTGTTTGACCTAACCTCAGCTTTAGTTGACTAATTTAAAGATTGTAAAAGTAAACAGGTAAAGATAAAGCCACACCTGAGAGTAGATGACGCTGCATTAGGGCCAGATGTGGGCCGGATTAATGCCAGATGTGGGCCAGAGTCAGTCTCTCTCTGGGACTCACGCATGCTGCTGCGTAAGATTAAACTCCTCTGCATAAGGGAGTCATTTCTCAGAGAGCAGGAAAGGGGTCCGGATCCTCTATCACACATCTGTGTCGGGTCGATTCCATAACTATTCCAGAATTTTCTCTCTGGGTAATGTCTGAGCATGTGATCCACCATACTGCTCGGTTTTAGTAGTTAACCACCACCTGGTCCACAGAATGGGCCCTTTTTTACCATAGAAGGCATGAAACCACTGCTGCTAGCTCACAGCAGCATCAGCAACTATGATAGTCACCCTTGTCTCTGCACCATCTCAGTTCCTGCTCAGATAAGGATGTATTAGTCTACAGTTAAACTACATTTGTTTCACCTGCAGGTCTGGACTCCATCTGTGATGCTACTCAGGATGCTACATGTTATGGGGCTCTGGGAGGACCTGTGCATCTGCAGCTGATAAGGGACACCACAGGATATGAACTGAGCTTTCGTAATGAGCATAAAGCCATTTTTAGATTCAGACGATCCAAGACAGTGTTCTATGATGAGTTTATCACCGCATCATTCATTCAGAGGTGGCAGTTTGTTTCTGATAACGGGACCCTGATTATAAACCCTGCAGAGAGGAGAGATTCAGGAACATATAGAGTGGAGATCTTTAAAAAGTCATCAGGGAAGAGTGTGGGAGATAACACAGTACAGCTGATCATTGAAGGTAAATCACTTAAATTCATCTCTGAACCTTTAAGAAGTTCAAATCAAATCAAATCAAACTTTATTTGTACGGCGCATTTCATACGAGGAAGTAACACAATGCGCCACACAGTAGGAAAGAAAAGGGGGGGGGGGTTTACAAACACTTGTAAAAAAAACAACAAAAAAAAACACAGATTTTCAAGAGATAAATGAATAAAATAAAATAAACGTACTAACCGCACTGGCACCGTAAAGGACTACTCAGCACGGTCATCGTCAAACTAAGCTGCTGGGGGGGGGGGGGGGGGGGGGGGGGTTACAAACACTTGTAAAGAGACACAGATAAGTAAATAAATAAATAAATGTTACATTAATGTTAAATAAATACATTTTACAAGTTACAAAACACTTATAAAAAGACACAGATTTTGCCAGAGATAAATTAACAGGAAATTACGTACTAACCGCACTGGCACCATAAAGGACTGCTCAGCACAGTTATCGTCAAACTAAGAGACAGCTGCTGGGGGGGGGGGGGGGTACAAATACTTGAAAAGAGACAGAAATAAGTAAATAAATAAATGTTCCATAAATGTTAAATACATTTTACAGTGAGTGATAAGCGAGATCAAAGAGGTATGTCTTAAGTGCATGTTTAAAGGTTTCAACCGTTTCGGCCATTCTTAGGTATTCTGGCAGAGTGTTCCAAAGGTTGGGGGCATAGAAACTAAAAGCTGCTTCCCCATGTCTCTTTGTCCTGGCTTTTGGAACTGTTAGAAGTTCAGTGCCGGAGGACCTCAGGGATCTACTGGGTGTGTACCTTGAGAGCATGTCTGTTATATATTCAGGTGCATGACTATGGAGTGATTTATAGACTAGTAGGAGAACCTTGAAATCTATTCTAAAACTAACAGGTAGCCAGTGCAGTGATTTTAATACTGGTGTGATGTGCGCTCTCCGTCTTGTTTTAGTGAGGACTCGCGCTGCTGCATTCTGTATTGTTTGTAGTTGACTAATGGCTTTTTTTGGTAGACCAGACAAAAGCGAGTTACAGTAGTCTAGCCTGCTCGTGATAAACGCGTGCATCAGTCTTTCGGTGTCAGCCTGAGCGAGAAACGGTTGCACCTTAGCAATGTTTCTTAAGTGATAAAAAGATGTTTTAATTATATTTTTGATATGGGTTTCAAAATTGAGATCTGAGTCAAGTATGACGCCTAGGTTTCTGGCTTGGTGCTTGGTGTTAAGTGCTAGTGTTTTTAAGTGTGCAGTTAGTTTCTCTCTCTCGTTTTTTTCACCAATGACTAATACCTCTGTTTTATCTTGGTTTAGCTGGAGAAAGTTTTGTGACATCCATACATTTATATCAGAAATGCAATTTACCAAACAATCAATAGAGCTGTAGTTGTTGGGTGTTACAGAAATATAGAGCTGGGTGTCATCTGCATAGCTATGATAGTCGATGTTGTGCCTCCTAATTACACTACCAAGGGGTAGCATGTATAGACTGAAAAGTAAGGGCCCTAAAATGGATCCTTGAGGGACCCCACAGGTCATACAAATGTTTTTTGAGCTGTGGTCTCCGAGGGCGACAAAGTATTCCCGGCCAGTTAGATAGGTCCTAAACCAGTTTAGGACCGGACCAGTGAGGCCAACCCAATTTTCAAGTCTATCAATAAGGATATTGTGATCAACAGTATCAAAGGCTGCGCTCAGATCCAGAAGGGCCAAGACAGATAGTTTTTTGGAGTCAGCATTAATCCTGAGATCATTTACAACCTTGACTAATGCCGTTTCTGTGCTATGATTGGAGCGAAAACCAGATTGGAAGGTGTCAAATGCACAGTTAGCATCTAGGAAATTATTTAACTGTTTAAAGACCATTTTTTCCAGGATTTTGCTTAGAAAGGGAAGGTTAGAGATGGGTCTAAAATTGTTTAGAACTGAAGAGTCTAAATTGCTTTTCTTCAGGAGGGGTCTCACCAGGGCAGTTTTAAGTTCTGATGGGAAAATACCTGTAAGCAGGGAACAGTTTATAATGGCTAGAATGTCCTTAGACACAGAGTCAAAGATGGTCTTAAAAAATTTGGTGGGAAGGGGATCAAGAGGGCATGTAGACGGCTTCAGTTGTGACACTACTTTGCTCAGCATTTCTATATCAGCCAGTGCAAAAAAGCTCATACTGTTACAGCATGGTGGAAGGGGATCAGAAAACAAGACATTTGGAATTTCTTGAGCAATATTTTTCCTAATGTTCGTTATCTTATCTCTGAAGAATGCTGCAAATTCCTCACATTTGGAGGTGGAAAAGAGACTATCATCTACTTTAGGTGCAGGATTTATAAGGCTGTCTATTGTTGAAAAGAGGACCCTGGAATTGTTAGAATTTGTAGATATCAAATTAGAGAAATGATCCTTCCTAGCATTTCTTATTGCTTTATTAAAGACTGAAAGTTACATAATCTTAGGCATTGATGTTGGGGGGT